>NW_027471509.1:0-24367 GCF_051020765.1 Lasioglossum baleicum
AACTGTGTCTTCAGCAATTATAACATTTTTATCACAATAGTATAATAATCTCAGTGACACTCTTTGATGATAATATTTAATCGCAATGATATTCTATAATAATAATAATATGATAATTAAGAGGGTATTTTGCGAAAGTATTATGTCAGCCATAGAGACAATCTGTGATAATAAATCAGCAGTGTATACTCCGCGATAGTAGTATAAATTAGTCATCAGTTATGGTCATGGTCTCGATGAATTAGGGTAGATGAAACTGAGTATATCGCATGAAGCATCCCAATTAATTTTAAGCGATAACGAAAGCTAATGACAACGTCCAGTGACAGGATACTGACAGAATAATCAAATATAATAATCAAAAAGAAATACCATATGGCTACAACTGATTCATCGTAAGTGTTTCGATTAAACAAGAATGTAGCCTTGAAGAATCTCGTGATTTACATTTGGGAATTATTCGATAAGTATTATCTCGTGTGTCTAGATAACTATTGTTAGAATAAAAACTTTTTTTTATTGAAAAGATAATGCGATTTTTAATTGAAACAATTTTATTTTATTTATTTTATTTTTACTTAAAACAATTTTAATATGTTTAAACATGAATATAGCCTTGAAGAATCTCGTGATTTACATTTGGGAATTATTCGATAAGTATTATCTCGTGTGTCTAGATAACTATTGTTAGAATAAAAATTTTTTTATATAAAAGATAATGCGATTTTTACTTGAAACAATTTTATTTTATATTAAAACAATTTTAACTCGATTAAAGATGAATATAGGCTTTAAGAATTTCGTGATTTACATTTGAGAATTATTCGATAAGTATTATCTCGTGTATCTAGATAGCTATTGTTAGAATAAAAATTTTTTTATATAAAAGATAATGCGATCTCTACTTGAAACAATTTTATTTTATTTATTTTATTTTTACTTAAAACAATTTTAATATGTTTAAACATGAATATAGCCTTGAAGAATCTCGTGATTTACATTTGAGAATTATTGGATAAGTATTATCTCGTGTATCTAGATAACTATTGTTAAAATACTAATTTTTCTTTGTAGAAAAGATAACGCGATCTCTACTTAAAACAAATTTATTTTATTTAATTTTATTTCGTATTAAAACAATTTTGACACGATTAAAGATGAATATAGAATTGAAGAATCTTGTGATTTACGTTTAAGAATTATTCGATAAGTATTATCTCGTGTATCTAGATAACTATTGTTAAAATAAAAATTTTCTTTGTATAAAAGATAACGCGATTTTTACTTAAAACAATTTTAACTCGATTAAAGATGAATATAGGCTTTAAAAATCTTGTGATTTACGTTTAAGAATTATTCGATAATTACTATCTTATGTATCTAGATAACTATTGTTAGAATACAAATTTTCTTTATATAAAAATTAACGCAATCTCTACATGAAACAATTTTAATACGATTAAAGATGAATATAGAATTGAAGAATCTCGTGATTTACATTTGAGAATTATTCGATAATTACTATCTCGTGTATCTAGATAGCTATTGTTAGAATAAAACTTTTTTCTTATATAAAAGATAACGCGATCTCTACTTAAAACAATTTTAACCAAAACACCAAAAATTGTAAAAATTTTTAGGAATGAATTTCAAATGAAATAATTTATTAATTTAATTTGTGCTGATAAAATGAATTGTTAGAATTAACAAAGCTACAGATTATTTTACTATAAATTTATATTAATTAAATGAATATAAATCTCGTTATCGATGACTCAGACAGGTATTATTCAAATATTACGTATCATCATCGTCATCATTTTAATTATTAAACAAAATCGGCACTTTATATTGATTTTAAAAAATTATTACAATGTCCTTTGTGCTAATTTGCTTAATTCGACATCTTATCCTCTGCATAAAATCGTAAGTACTTCTTATTTCAGAATTTCTCTTATTACAACGTACTAAGACTCTTATTACAATAAGTACAAGACTCTTTTATTCCATTAATTATTCCCTACAATCAAACATTTAATCAACTATATTTAGAATGCTAATAATTATTTAGTTTATATATTTTAATAAGAAATAAGTAGTTAATTATCTCCGTTATTTTATATATTTTAACAAGAGAAATGTAATTAATTAACTCCGTTATTTTATATATTTTAACAAGAGAAAAGCAGTTAATCACCTCCATTATCTTATATATTTTAATAACAGATAAATTCGATAACAAACCTCAAAGATTCGATAATTTAAATTATTTTATATATTCTAACAATAGCTAAGTACTTAATTATCCCCATTATTTTATATATTTCAACAAAATCTAAATTCGACATCAATCCTCGAAGCTTCTCTAATTTCAAATCAAAAATATTCCCAAATAAATAACGCGATACATAAATTTATATTTCATTATCTCCGTTATTCATATATTTTAACAATAGATAAGTAATTAATTATCTCCGTTATTTTATATATTTTAACAAAAGATAAGTAGTTAATCATCTCCATTATCTTATATATTTTAATAACAGATAAATTCGATAACAAACCTCAAAGATTCGATAATTTAAATTATTTTATATATTCTAACAATAGCTAAGTACTTAATTATCCCCATTATTTTATATATTTCAACAAAAATCTAAATTCGACATCAATCCTCGAAGCTTCTCTAATTTCAAATCAAAAAATATTCCCAAATAAATAACGCGATACCAAAATTTATATTCCATCATCTCCTTTAATTCACATACTTTAACCATACATAATTAATTCATAAATTTGAATAAAAGAAAAAAATATATAACTCGCGCGCAAAAGTCAACCATGGCGTTGAATTTTCTCTGTTGGAATCTCAAACGAGCCGTTGAACATCGTAATAATACTGTCCATTCCTTTTCCGAGATTTGCTGGAGCACCGAAAGTATTGTCTTTCGGTATAATCATGGCCGGGATTAGAGCAGACACCGAGACATGCAATCCGCTCGTGTTTCCTGCAGCTACAGATCAAGGAGGAGGAGGAAAAAAAAGCATCCACAGTATTGTTACTCCGTAGGGTCGATGGAACTGCTAGGTGGCATCTAATGAGAAGGAGCGGACAATGAGCCTTTCTAACTTAAGTGCCCTAGGGTGAATACCAGAAGGGTGCTTCTACCACCCTTCTTATTTCATTCATTTATTCTCACGCTTGCCTCGCGAATCAGACGAGTTACCTGGCTGGAGGGCTGCGATATGAATGATTTCAAGGTTTTTGCAATATTCGGTAACAGAAACTTGGGAAATCGGGTAAATCGTCTTTCGATCTTAAATACCGAAGAAATATGGTGTTAGTACTGGTGTTAAGTTGGAACAAATGGGAAATAAAGGAAATTAATCAAATTTAGTTAAATTCTAACTTAAATGAAATTAAGTTAAATTATAAAATAAATGAAATTATGTTAAATTATAAAATAAATGAAATAAATGAATTTAAGTACATTAAGTCAAATTATAAAATAAACGAAGTAAATGAAATTAAGTAAATTAAGTTAAAGTATAAAGTAAATGAAATTAATTAAATTAAGTTAAATTATAAAATAAATGAATTTAAAATAAATGAATTTAAGTTAAATTATAAAATAAATGAAATAAGTAAATTAAGTTAAATTTAAAGTAAATGAAATTAAGTTAAATTAGAAAATAAATGAAATAAATGAAATTAAGTTAAATTAGAAATGAATGAAATTAATGAATAAATGCTGCGAATAAAATCAAATTAAAGATGGAAACTGATGATTCGTGGATCGTGGAAAAGAAAAATCTCGAATCTAGAAGCTAACGATTGTCAGAAAAAAATCGTTTCACGGTGGTATAATGGTGTGATAATAAAATAGAAAACATAAGAGTAAACGAATAAAATAATTTCCAATATACCGCATTTTATTTGGTAAATAATTGAATTGATAATTTCATTTTTCGATAAACATAGGAATTTTGTTTACAAGAGAAATGCTTTTTCTTGGTTTGATAATTTTTAATCGGTTCGAATATTTCTCTTAACGTAATTTAATATGATAAAACGCTACAAAGTTTAGCGAAACATGATATGTTAGTATTTTATTACAATGATACTGTAAGTTTCGAACGATGAAGTATTATACTGTGCTAAAAAAAAAAACAACGAATATATAAGTATATCAACCTACTTTGTTATACAAAGTTCATGAATGAATTCAAAAGTGATAAATTGAGATAGAAAAAAATAGAAAAAAATTTATTCTATTTCATCTTCTGGATTTACTATAATATTCCATGAATAAAAATATAATAATCTTTAACGAATGCCAGTTATTTGAGAGACAAGGATAACAAGCAGAAAAATTAAAAATGTTTAATTGATGCAATAAGAAGGAAAAAAAATGGAAACAAAAGGAAAAATATATAGGTATACATTACACGCACGCACACATATACATGTATTTAATAATAATCAATTGAAAATCATACGATTTCGTTATTCATCAAATTATCAAAATGATTGATATATCTAATTATATCTAATGTCTTATAACTGATGATTGAATACACTAATAATAAACAAACAAACTTGCAACAATTTTTTGTATTCTAATCTGAATTGATTTTATTGAAGTAAAAAATTTTGTTTTGAGTTTCTTTATTGAAATAGTTTTCAATAAGAATTTTGATACAAAAAGTTCCTTAATCATTGTATATCATTAAACTAATAAGTAAATAAAATGAGATGTCTTTTTTGTTAATGAATAATACTATATATTTAAATTTTCATTGTTCAATTTAACTTACCAAAACTGTATTAAATTATAATCAAATTATTGATACATTAAAACAAATAAAATCTTATACCCAGATGAATCTAATGGAAGTGTCAAACAATTAATTTATATAGTTTTATTACATTATATAACTCTGTACAATTGTATAAATGGTATTAATTTAAGTTGTATTTCTTAAATTATTTGAATGTTTGCTTATACAATTAATAGACAAATTATAGTATTTTAATTCGAATATGGAAATGATATATTTCAGTACAAATTTCTGTACATATTTGTTTAATAAAAATAATAACTCTGCAAATTGATTATTGATATAACAATTATTTGATTTTATATGATGTATATTTTGTTAATTTCCATATAAACTGAATTTTTAGTTATTCTTGGTACAAAAAACATTTCGTTTATTTTTATACATTTATAAAGTAAATTTTAAATATACAGCATGATTGTTTTTAAATTACTTAGCATCGTAAGAAATAGTTTACTTTTAACAGTTTTATAGATTTTCAACATCACTGCATATTTGTATTTTAATTTCATTATGTCAAATTTAAGGAAAGAAATAACTTCAAAAGGCTGAAATTTTTTAATTCTATTATAACTTAATCATATAAAAAATGTACAATGAGTGTATTGTTTTATTGCATGTTTTAAATTAGACAACTCTCCTAACTTCAAAAATCGTTTTAAATATAAAATTTGTCCTATTGACATACAAACCAAAACCGCAGCTTCAAAACATGCCCACATAACTACGCGAGAATTTGTGCTTTCATTGATAGCTCTATGATTTCGATCTCTCACCTAAAAACAAAATGTTGATTTTATTAAAAACTTTAATACAATATATTTTATATCCTATTTATGTATACTTATTTCATGTATTAATAACATATAATAACTATATATATGTAAATTATAAGAAATATTACCTGCATGTATTCTTGCTCACTTTTCACAACCCACAAACTTGTACTTAATTCTTTGATCATATCATCTATTTTGTTATGGTATGCATCAGGTGCATTTTCATCTGAAGTTTGTTCTATAGGCTTTAAATTTTCTCCAATATCCATATTAAACATTACAACTTTTGGTGTCATACTACTTTTCTGATTACCAAAGCAGTATGTATAAACACCACGGAGATGTGCAGCAAACGTGTATTTACCACTACTTTCTTGGTTACCTTGATAAATTATTTTCCATCAGGACCAATTATTTTTACATCTATGTCTAAAAATCCACCTTCAGCTATTTCAAACGTAAGTCCTACAAAAATACAACGTAAAACTTTATTACATTATTTTTCATAATACAATACACGTGATATTTATTCTTTTTTATATGCAAAATGTTTATATAAATATTTTACGAGTTAGAAGAATATTACATTACATTAATGGTCAATACTTATACTTAAAATTTAATAAATTATATTATCTAAAGAGTATATATATATATTATAAAAAACCAGAAGAAAAATTGATACAAATCTGTAATACAATATCGCAAAAGAGTTTTACTAACATATCTATGTTGATTACAACTTCTACATAAATTTCATTATATTATTTAATACCTATTATACTACGTTATAATGTTACATTGTACAATCTAATAATAAAATATTTAATGCCGCTCAAATTTTAACATACGATATGACGAAAACATACAGATTATGAATATGTATTAAAAATTTTAATAATTGTAGATTTATTATAAATGTTATCATTGATAATAACAGATATAATACATTAGACATAAGTTTGATGTTTTTTGTATTAAAATATTTCTTGAATCAAAATTTAATAAGCTTAAATTAAATTTATTAGTTACTATATTTAATAAATGTTGTAATTTATTGCATTAATAGAAATAAAATAGTAATTTTATTTGTAAAGTAATTGCATAAAAACAATTGTTTATAATATTTGCAATATTACAATATTTATACTATACTCGACAAAATACTTATACATATTTTTTCTCAAGCTGTACAAATATCTTAATTATTTAAATCAACAGATTTTAGTGACATAATGATATTGTTTCGTACTATTTTATGTCGTTACTTTGAACATCTAAAAGCAACAACAGAACCCTTTTATTAAACGTGTATACTTCGAGTATTGAAAAGAAATCTTCGACAAATATTTACATATACATATAAAGGTAATTTTATGTGAAAGTTTTGTCTTGAAAAAATTGCAACTTATTATTTTCCAATGTGTATTATAAATAAGTACAAAAGGGAAACTAACCCATTTTCGTGCCTGCTTCTACCTTGTCAAAGAAACATTCTTCAGCATGAGCATCCACAGTAATGAAATAGCAGTTTGCACTAGAGCTCAAAAAAATGAGAAATAAACAAGAAATAAGCCACCTCATTTTATTAAATTACAATGTGGACCAATTGAAAACGACATACGCTCTTTCTTTTTCCTGCCACTTCACAGTGGCATGTTGCTACCACAGCGCCACGTATGCATTCTACCATAAAATTAATAACATAGATAGATGTACATTCTACTTATTTTAGTAGACATTTCACAAAATACAAATTTTCCATACGATATGTTTAAATATCAAATGAGAATTATTCTAATTATATATTTATGTATTAATTAATAGATATGTATGTGATTGAAGTGACAATATACTGCACTTCTATAGGTATGAATTAATTTGGTGATTCAGAAATTCAATGAAAAAAAACTAAATTAAATTGATTGTGTTACTATATTAGAATTTTGCAGCATTCTACCATAAAATTAATAACATAGATAGATGTACATTCTACTTATTTTAGTAGGACATTTCATAAAATACAAATTTCCATTACGATATGTTAAATATCAAATGAGAATTATTCTAATTATATATTTATGTATTAATTAATAGATATGTATGAGATTGAAGTGACAATATACTGCACTTCTATAGTATGAATTAATTGGTGATTCAGAAATTCAATGAAAAAAAACTAAATTAAATTGATTGTATTACTATATTAGAATTTTGCTGCATTCTACCATAAAATTAATAACATAGATAGATGTACATTCTACTTATTTTAATAGACATTTCGCAAAATACAAATTTTCTGTTACAAAATGTTTAAATATCAAATGAGAATTATTCTATTAATTAATACATAAATATATAATTAGAAATGATATGTTTGAGATTGAAATGACAATGTACTGCACTTCTATAGGTATGAATTAATTTGCTGATTCAGAAATTCAATGAAAAAAAACTAAATTAAAATGATCGTATTACTATATTAAAATTTTGCTACAAAGTTAATTATTTCATTTTAATTTGTGTATTTAGATAAAATTAACACGAATTGATATTTTTTGGAAGCTTCTGTAATTATGTATGTGTATTTTCTGTTTAAATGAAAATACATATAATAATATGATAAAATTTTAAGCGTTAACTTAATCGTTTACGTTTAAAATGCGTACAAGTAATTTATTTTTATATATAAATTTTTATTTATAAATGTTTCATAAATTTTTTCATTCATGTGTGATTTTGAAACACTAAACCAATAAATATTATTTTATCTACGAAAGTTACAGATAAATAATTCAAAATGATTTAAAAATAGCATTTCATTGATAAAATAAATAATTAATTTAAACATTTTGTATGTTTTATATGTTTCATAAAGAAGTATTTACTACATTATTTTTAATATCATAGGTAAAGTTTAATACTTTTTCAACAAAATTAATGCTTTTGTTTGATATATTTTATTTTGTTACTTTACGTTATCAAATTTTTTATTAATTTCTAAAACATACCACATGAAAACAGTTGCTTAATTTTTACCTACAAATGTAGGTACTTCAGTAATTCAAATTTAAATGAGATAAAAGAAAATATCTCATGCTCTGAAACGTTACCAATTTTTATCTACTTCAGAAAGAAATACTCTCTTAAACACGATGAAATACATTTATTATTTATTAAGGAGTAAAATATTCAAAAATTTTGTATCTTATATGTTTTGCATACTTTTTATATGTTAAATAATTATATAAAATATTAATATAATTTTTTAAAGATCTTATTTATTAAATTATATATAATATAAGTCATCAAACTGTATAATATTGAAATTTATTTATTTATCAAATAAAAGTAACATCAAATTTACAAGTTAATATAATAGAAATAGAATGAAACAGTTATCGTACAAATTTCGTACTACGAACTACTATCAACACAATAGTAAATATGAAAAGTAAATCATTCAACGATAGTAATTATATATACAGTACATACAAATATATATGTGAAATTGACTTTACACCAATAGTGACCTATATATAACATTCAAAATTCTAAAATAAACATAACTGCATGTATATTTATCGTTTATATAATTTAAGTTTTAAATTATAAAATCAATTTTATAATGTATCATTACTGTACAGAATTCATTCATGGTTCACGATTTCATGTTATCAAAAAGTAACATTAAAGATATATAATTTTATAGATACGTGCATATATATAAAACAATCGAAATGTTAAAGAAATTTTAAATGAGTGATTAAAAAATTATTGTTAAATATTGTAGAAAAATAACAAATATAAAATGAGTGGTATGTGCTGTCGATATTTACTAATAAAGCGAAATATTTTTCCTCACGGTCGAAGACACGATTTTGTGGTTACCTCATCTTTTGCATCATATTTATCTTCCAAACAAATATGTAGCAATTCTACTTCGTATGTATTAGATATATATCTATATACATGAATATACATTGTTTTCCTTCAGTATTATCTTTATTGTTAATATTTTTCAAGTGCGATACCAGTAAAACTTGCATACGTTTCTTATGAATCAATGAATAAAAATGATAGTGCTTTCAAACAACCTATAATTATAATGCATGGTCTTTTTGGTTCAAAGACTAATTGGAACTTTTTATCAAAATCAATTCATCAACAAACAGATCGTAAGGTAGATACTTGGATTTTATATAATACGAGGAATACTTGAAATAAATTTCTAGGTGATAACTATAGATGCAAGAAACCATGGAGATTCTCCACATTCTGTAGATATGACGTACCATCATATGGCACAAGATGTAGTTCAACTTATGAATGATTTAGGATTTGAAAAATCAACATTAATAGGACACAGTATGGGAGGTTCCGCAATGATGTATGTAGCTTTAAATAATCCAAAACTAGTAGAAAGGTTAATAGTAGTTGATATGTCTCCGGTGAGAACTAGCCCTAATCTTATGGACATGGAAAAGATATTTAAAGCAATGAGTTCGATACGGTTAAATGGAATTACAACATTAACAAAAGCACGTGCTAGGGTAAAAGATCAACTTGCAGATGCTGTTCAGTCTTTAGCTTTACGTCAGGTAATTAAATATTTAGTACGTTCAATATAAATAATCAGGACACCTAATGTTTACATAAACTAAAACTTTTTATCATAGTTTTTAGCAATGAATTTAGTAGAAGCAGATGGAAAATATAAATGGCGGGTTAATTTATCTGTGTTGGAGCAAAACTTTGCAACACAAATAGCAGTATTCCCACATATAGATTCAAAAATTTACGATGGACCAACATTGTTTATAGGTGGTTCTGAAAGTGATTACATAAGAACTGATGATCATGATAAAATTAAAACCTTATTTCCTTCTGCCAATTTTACTTATATAAATGGTGCAAATCATTGGGTACATGCAGATAAACCAGCAGAGTTTTTGAAAACTGTAGTTGATTTCATTAATCAGCCATAATTTATCATTTTACATGTAAAAAAAATACGCAATATATTTTGTAAATATATACATGTATTTGTGAAATTCGTAACTCTACATATAAAACAAGGGAGAGATAGCAAAGTAAAATATAATTTTATGCAATATAAATAAATTGTGAATTTTGTGCTTGTCAAAACTATACACAGTTTAAGATATTTTTAGTCTTTTATCCGTTGCTTTCATAAAAAATACATGTTTAATATTAGAATTTAATACTGTTAAAACTTGTAAACAAGTTTACATAAGGCCATACTTAGGTAAAAAGCAACTATTTAAATATTAAATACAAATAGAATTTTTAATGATAACGAAAGCAAAATATATTTAATTAAGTATAAGATTAATGTAAAAGTGTTCAACTAGATACAAATTCAATTAAAGAAGTGTGAAAAATTGCAAATAGATGCAAAATTCCAACATTTAAACATTGACATAGAAAATTTAAGAAAAACTGTAATTATGTGTAAAAAGAAATAAAATAGTAATTTTAAATTAGCTAAAATATTTGCTACTATTATCACAATCATTTTTGCACAGTGCAAGTTTCCTATTAACTTCACCTACTAAAGTACATCATGTGCATGTCCACCATTATATGCATAATCAGCTTTATTATGCATTACCAATTGATTGTCCACAAAGATAAAATGAATCTGAACGTGTTTCAAATGGATTTGCAATCATTTCAGAAAACTACAAAGACATTTCAAATACTAATGTAATAGGAATTATTAAAAATTAATAAAGTCATATCGGAGGATTATTTGGTGCTTACCCAAATCAGCAGGTAAAGTAGGAAATTCATAAATGTGTTCACAAGTATTCTTACTATTTGGTATACAAAATCCAAATTGAAAATCAAAGGTTTTTAATAATCTGTCTCGAAGAAATGACGTTCGATCATTCGAAAATTGTTCACTGGTTTAGAACCCACTAGAAACTCAATTGTAGCTCCAACAGTCTTTAGTTTAAGAAATTGTGGTGTAAACTGATACCGTACAAAGCGGCCAGTATTAGCATCATCACAATTAGATTCTTCACTGTCTGGTTCTACATCTAGGTTGGAATCACATTCTAACATATAAATAATAAAATTTACCTTTTATAATACATGAAATATATATATATATATATTCGTATAAATTTTTGCAACTATCATTGATATAACAATACTGTAACAATTGCTAACCAGTAGCTGGTGGTTTTGTTATTTCAAATAATATTGCTCCTGTTTCTAAATCTCTAATTTGAAATCTTGTAAAATCTATATCGTAAATGTTTGCCTCAGGAGAACATAAGTACTCTGAAATTAATATTAATACGTCATTTTTTTTTTATTTCATTTTTCCCTAATTTATTAATATAATGAATTAATAGAAACGTTATTTTTACTACTCAGTAATTGTGGGGTAACCGCAACACCATTTCTGGGGTTATAGTAGTTTCTTCAGTATTTCCATTATCAGCATTTTCTTGATCTGCTGATGGTGTAAACGTAACAATTGCTTCATTTGATTTATTTTCGCTGTCAACACTCATAATTTAAACGTAATTAAACGATACAAAGACAATTAATTTATATTCAAAGACCGCGTATGATAATTATGAAGTGTCATATATGACATTCATTAAATATTTCTTACATCAAATTTCACGTACATTAAAAAATATAGTTTACCCAATATTTTCAATCGTAAAAATACTTATATGTTCAATATTATTTTCATTGCACAAATGTTGTGACATTTCTTTGTATCTTAGTAATTATTTACGTTTTACATAGAGCATCAGTCATAAATATCCTGAAATTATGCATGACTATAGAAGATCCACTTTGTTGTATATTTGAGTAACAAAAAATGACTAGAAATCTCATGTTACTAGAATCTTTTTCAAACTAAATATTTTATTTCCCGTTCACACAAATCGATATATAATAAATTTTATTAATTCGATTATTAAATTTCTGCGTCTAGTTAAAATCGTTATAAAATTCATTGTTTAAGTAACGTTCTTTTATATATTTTATAAATTCACTAATATTTCATGCCTTATGCTATTCAATGTTTGTTTTGGTAAGATCAATTGACAGACTGTCAAGCCTAACCTCACCTTTATAGGAATTGTACGCTCTACATATTAATGAAGATTCTAATACGTGATCGAGAAATTGTTTCATTTGAATCAACATATAAATCATATGTATTACTAGTGGACAGTTATAAATATTATAATAATTAAGTTTCATTGATTATTTCCTTATTACCTGTATATGATAGACTAAACAATCATGTCTAATTCGTCACAAACGTCTAACGAACCTTATCGCGAATTAGGAGAATTACGTGGTTCTGAACTGAATGTCAAGTTCAGAAAATGTTTCAAGATGCAATAGAAATTTTGGAAATTGCGTTGGAACGTTCTTTGGAACTTTCTTCTGTCGTAGTTATCCAGATGGTAAACTGTTTTTTCTTTAAACATGTATATTATAACATGTACAAATTATTATATGTATCTTTACAATATTACTGACAATTTTTATGTACAGGATAATCTGCTTAAACTTATCTGTAAAGGAGCGGGTAACTGTAAGTTGTGTAAATATCTTATTATGCATGGAAATATAACATTGAATCTCAGAAAATGGGATTGCTTTAATTAATCTTTCTTGCGACTGATGACTTTAATTTACAAAGTGATATTCTCGAAGTGATATTCTTACTTTTTACTTGGGTATGAATAAAATATCACTAACAATTTATCTACACATAAGCGCATGTATATTAATTTAAATAATATTTTTCATGTATTTTTGTATCATACGATTCTAATTAACTAATATATTGTAATTATCTAATGTACATATTGTGTTAATGTTTAGTGAGTTGATAAGTTAATGATCTTTTTAACTACTCTATATATTAAGTCTATATATATATAATACGAAATATGTATGTAAAATAACTTATAATAAATTATTTTATATTCAATTTAAATATATACAAAATTGATCACATAACATATATAATAGTTGCAGTTAATTTATTTAAAAACTGGTATATTTTATTGGAATTCAATATATTTTTTTAATATAGAAAAAAATTCATTGACAGATACCTTTACTGTTATCCAAGCTATCAATGCATTAGGATTTGGGAAATTTCAAGTTAAACTATCTTTATTTACGGGTCTCTGTTGGATGGTAGATAGTATGGAAATAACAATATTAAGCATTTTAAGCCATCATTACATTGTGATTGGGTATAACTAGATATCAGCAGGCTTTAACGACTACGGTAACATTATTTAATAAAATATTCATATTTAATAAAATTCTGCTAATAATTTTGATGTAACATGTTATTGTATTTATTTTAGGTTGTTTTTTTAGGTATGATGTTAAGTTCTACATTTTGGAGTAATTTAAGCGATAGATATGGTAGTAAACAATCCTTAACTCTATGTGCAATATTGCTACTTTATTATGCTTTCTTAAGTGCGTTTGCACCAAATTTTCTATGGATTTTATTACTTAGAGGATTAGTTGGTTTTGCTATTGGTTTGTGTACCACAATCGTAAGTATTGGTAAGTGGTATACAGTAAAAGTATCTATGTTCTTAAATTAGGTAAAAATACACGTTAATCATTTTTATTTTAGGGTAACATTATATGCAGAATTTCTTCCAGCAAAACAAAGAGCAAAATGTGTCATTTTATTAGATGTAAGCATAATTATAATATAAATTTAATACATATATTTATGCTATTCACATAAAATGATTATTTTTCTAGTGTTTTTTGGGCACTTGGAGCTTGTTTTGAAGTAGCAATAGCATTAGCAATAATGCCAACTTTTGGTTGGAGATGGCTTCTCATTTATCAACAATACCACTTCTCGTATTTGCTATTATTACTCCAGTAGGTACCCACAAATTAAGTAATAATAATAATCAATACTAAAAATATAAGTACCTTTTTCATGATATTTATATTACAGTGGTTACCAGAATCTACAATATTTGACATAACAAGTGGAAGAATGGACAAAGCTGTTTCAACCTTAGAACGAGTAGCAAGAGAAAATAAAAAAACCTTTACCTCCAGGAAGATTAGTAATGGATCGTTTTTATCAAATTAATCATGGCAAATTAAAAGATGTGCTAAGTAAAGAAATGTGTAGAACATCTACTTTACTTTGGCTTGTATGGTAAATATTATATG
Organism: Lasioglossum baleicum; assembly: GCF_051020765.1. NCBI lineage: Eukaryota > Metazoa > Arthropoda > Insecta > Hymenoptera > Halictidae > Lasioglossum > Lasioglossum baleicum. The sequence continues at coordinate 14,856 of NW_027471509.1, forward strand.
GCATATATATTAACAATATTTTTATATAAATAATAACATTATGGTTTTAGGATGAGTACAGCATTTTGTTACTATGGTGTTGTATTAATGACTACAGAATTATTTCATACATCGTCCTGAACAATGTAGTTTATGGGAAAACAAAAAAGGAAGATGTTTGTCAATTAGATTGTCGTTTAGAACGCAGTGATTACATCGATCTTCTTTGGACAACGTTAGCTGAATTTCCAGGAATTTTTTCTACTATTTTTGCAATTGAAAAGATGGTAGAAAAAAGACAATGGCTTTTCACTAATAATGTTTGCAGTATTAATTTGTTTTCTAGGCAGAGCTTGCCTATTAAGTAGAGTAGTATTAACACTGGCAATTTTTTTGAGCTAGAGGTTTGATTGCTGGTGTGTTTCAAGCAGCCTATGCTATATACTCCAGAAGCTATATCCGACTCATTTACGTAGTATTGGTGTTAGTACATGTAGTGCAATGGCTAGGATTGGTGCAATGGTTACACCATACATAGCACAAGTATTTCTTCAATGGTCTATTACTGGAGCAATGACAATTTACGCTGCAACAGCATTATGTGCTGCAGTTGCTACTCTTGCTTTACCCGTTGAAACAAAAAATCATACATCTAATGATGTGCCACAAGAAACAAGATGAAATTTCAATTTTTTTTTTACTGCTTAAATATTTTAATGGAGAAAATATATTTTCGTTTTACACTATATTGTTCCATCAGTACATAATTGTTAAACTAACAGTTTTTTACTAATGAAACAAGACTCATATTTATTGATATTCATTTATTTTGTTTCTACTATTTTATAGTTACATATAATATTGTTTAGTTACATTAATATTATATTTTGTCTTTGACCATCTTTGTCATATAACTTACTTGAATGAATAGGATATACTATACATATCACATTATAAGTTATTTAACATGTGTTTACTTTTCCGCAATACTTTAGAACAGCAATAGTATTTAAACATATAAGAAAAGTATAAAGACTGATATAAAATATTAAATATTAATATAAAACAGAAGTGCCAAAATGCACAAATGTGCAGAATTAATGTATATGCATGATAAACAATGACTTTTGTTACATGTTTTATTATTAATATTAATAACAAGGCATGTCAAGCTGCAATGATTTGATTTATTTTAATTTATCTGGACACGTGTAATATTTTTATAAGAAAAAGGCATTAAGTAACATTAACTGACATTATCTCCTATTTCATTATTTAAAAATTAAACATATAAAATAAAATCGTAGTAAATTAATAATTTATTACAACTTTATCAAACACAAAATTTGTTTATATGTACCTAAACAAGAAACAATAGAATGTAATATTTACAAATACTCAAAGTATCTTAATAAATTGTGTCTTGTACTTTTTTATATATAATTTTTAGTAAACCTTTGTATAACACGGTAGAGAAATTGCAAATTTTGAAATTTATATATTATACTAATAGCATTCACGTTATTAATTTCTTTATTGTTAATTCTTAAAATATCATTATTATTTTTAAAAGACTAATATCTGCAAAAGCTTTTTCTGATAAAGATAATATGATATTCTTTTATCTAAAAAAAATGTACATTTAAATTTAACCCTTTGCGAACGGAATCGCTCGATGGACGAGCGTTGCTGTGGAGAGTACAGGTATTGGAGCGTGCAGTAAAGAAAATGTTCACGTCGTACGTTTGCGTTATAAAAGCTAAAGCTTTATTCAAAGAACTTTTTCATGAAATCCAACAATATCATAAACGAACAAATTTAGTCGTGTATTACATATGATACGTTTTATATTCGTCCTTTGTATGATATAGCCGCAGCGCGAGAGTTGGGCTGATATATTCGATAGATATATCGTCCGCAAAAGGTTAATGACCAAATAAATTTTATTTTTAAATATTGAAAGATGATACAAAAATGGCGACACGAAACGTTCCCTCCATACGCATTATATAAGGTTCTACTGTAATTTCATACTTTTATTAAATCTTGGAATGAATGTAAATACAACTTTTTTTTTCCTTTTTTCCTTTTCAACATTTATAATCATAATTTGTAAAGATTAAACATTATAAATTACATCAAGAAAAATTTCAAGCCATTTCTACGAAAGAAAGTAATTCTTCTTTTAAATATCCTACAGGATTCATTGTGATTTGTTTCTGATTTGTTTTTCCAGAAAAACATCAAAGTTGTAGAAGGAAATAAGTCCAATTCAAGTAATGTTTTACCAAAGGAATCTTCATGAAATGTCGTACTAGGTAGCTTTCTTAAGCTGTATGGCCTCTCGTTATTTATCAAATTCTCAGTAACAAAATTAACAACATTCTGGAAAGTTTCATGAACAGAAAACGTTCCTTGCAAAATAAGATTATCCGGAAAATTTTATACGAATCAATGAAAACTTATATTTATTAAGTCTTCCTTTTGCTTCTCTTTCTCTCATTTCTTTCGTCCTTAACATCTGATTCCTTTCAATTTCTTTACTTCTATGATATTAATAACAAAAGATGTTTAATATAATTTATCTAATAAAATTTTGTATATAATCTAGAAAATTTTATACATAAATACATAATTACCGAAGGTGTTGTTCTTTCGCTATATCCTCCGCAGTTACATTGAAAAATGTTGATGGTAATTCAGTTCTCCTGTTTGCTTGCATAGGTAACAATACTTGAAGATTCCTATCCAATCAAGAGGAATGGATTCTGCATTTTTAGTGCCTCAAGTAATGTAATAACATTTTCAATAGTGCAATTATCTGAACTCCAAACTAAAAAATCCTCCTCTTTATCATTATTCAATAACTTCTTTTGGCGAAAACCAACAGCATTTAAGAACTCTAATGCACCTTCAACTGGGACTACTTTATCCTTTAAAATATAGATTTTATTGTTAATGTTTAACTATTTTGAAATAAAAAGAGAAGAAAATAAATAGAAATCTTCATTGTTTTTATAACTTTTATATAAATATATATATTATATTAGTAAATAAATAAATTTTAATAAATTATGATTTCTATTATAACTATTTTTTCAAACTTTCATTGACATTAAAACAAATTTTTTGATAATCAAAACGTGTTATTATATTTAATCATCTTTAATTTATTAACAGAAATATTATTTATATTCGTTTATATATTCATAAAAGAAAGTTTTTATGAAAATTTCTATAAAAATTCTTCCTTCATAAATTCATTAATAAAACAAAAGTAGTACTTGAAATATTCTGTTCTGTATTCTAATTTTTTTATATTTTTCTTCATCTGGATTATTTATGATATTTTCCAAATATTTCCCAAGTGTTTCGACACAAACGCTCAATTTTTTTGCTTGTCCCTATTGCAGTTTTGTATAATTAAACAAGATATTAAGCCTCCATCTTCTCCTTTTAATTGTTCATATAAAAATTCTCTTATTTTCACTTTCCACTCATTTTGTGTTAATACTTCATCAGATTAAATATGGACAACGATATCCTATGTTGGCAACAGCTAATAAGGAATTATCCTTCATTTTTTCTTTAGCTTTTTCTTCTAACTGTGCTTTCTTTGCATTTTGCTGTGCTTTTCTTTCTTGTTCTAATTCTCGTTTTACTTGTGCTTTAATACTAGCATATGACCTAGAAATAATATTTTTACAAAATTGTTAAATTTTCATTATGCAGTTTGTAGTTATAAAGAAACATAGACATGTTAAATGTTAAACTCACGTGTTAAAATTTTTTACTTTGGCTTTTTTTACTTCTAATCTTGCTAAAGCTGCCTGACCAGCTATTTCAGCTTCTTTCGTGGGTTTTACCCTTTCTCTTGGCTCTACTGTAGATGTAGATCCAACAGAACTAGTTGAATCAGTTAACCTACATAAAATAAATTTATATTTATAATTATATTATCCAATTATAATTTAACTGAAATATAAATTTTTATTACATTTTGTTTATTTATTTATTCAAAATATTTGATATATCTACCTTAATTAAAATAAAATTCGCTTAACATATTTTTTATAATTATGAAATTATGATCTAAAATTTTATACGATTATCTAACTTATAATCAATTATAAAAAAATTTCATTTGAGTTATTGTTCTAAAAACAAAATAAAAAAGTGTTAGATTACGTGACAATCCACGTCTATAAATTTCAACTGTTTCCAACTATAATAGAATAAACTTTTTAATATTAATAATAATAAAGAAAAAATGTTTGAAAAAATAATATTAAATAATACAGGAAAATGCATAAATAATATCAAATATGCTTAGAAATTATACTTTACCAGATATACTCTTAACATTGGAAATATAATATTGGTTTAATAAAAACTAAAATATATATTGAAATTCAAAAAATAATATTTATGAATAATTTAAATGCCAATCAAAAAACTGTTGTAGTTTCAACTTCTATATTAAAATTAGTTAACTAATTATAATATATTATAATAAACCTTACTTGTGTCCTGCTCCAGCATTCATAAATTTTACATCTAATTTTATCTTTTGGAGAAACGTATTAATTTTTTCAGTCATAATTTTTTTTGTTTTTCTATATTATGAGAGTTAGGAAAAACAAATTAATACTATAATTAAAATTTTCTTGCCACTGATAATTCTACAATCCTTTAACCTAAAACAGAATAAAGTTCCATACTTCTGACTTATATAATAAAGTGTGTGTATATATATGTATAATATGTGTGTAATATATATATAGACTTTTTTTTTACCCATAAGTCTATTTTGCTTACAATTATTTGGTTTGACAAATAATTTATTTTAAACAACAAATTATTCCTCGGATGAAGAATCCAGATCCTCTGTTATAGATTCTATGACACAAATTATATTATTAGAATTAAGATATACATAAAATTCTTAATACAGAAACGTGATTTTTTTTTGAACAAAATAAATACACGTGATGATAAAATTGAAAAGCAGATAAATTAAAAATAAAACTTCATTAGAACGAAATATTTTCATTATTATACGATTATGAGAAACAATATACAATAAATGTACAAATATATATTGCGCAGTCATCATAATGATAACAATGTCTTGAATTAGACATTTAATATCATAAGTATAAATACAATAATATTCGTACAATTTATTTAAATATTGTTATACATATAAATGTACATATTAAAATGAAAAATATGAAGTTTCTTACTTGATTCCATAAATTGTTCGGAAATTCTCGAACCGTAATATGCCAAGCGATGAAAATTAGTGCCACGGTACTAACAAATGTAAACGAGAAGATCTTCAGTAAATGTAATTGAAAATCATCAAATGCTATCAAACCGATAAATTCGTTAAAAAAAATCAGAGAATTTTTGCTGCAGTTCATCGTTAATAACACTGTCAATGGGGTGAGATGTTAACTCTAACGTTGTTGAGCTCACTCCATGGGTAAGCTTACTAATTGTTTCCACCAAATAGTCTATCCAAGACCACGAATTTTCATGTACATTACTCATCACATGTGAAAAACTCTTAATTAAATTAAATAATTCTAGGCTTAGTTCACCTTCACTTTGGTATATCACATTACAACATCGTACATTGATATTTTCAAGTGTTTAAATTATTCTAATTTACAAGGTCAGATTTCAGAATATGATGAAACTTGACCAGTAAGAAAATTACTAAATAAGATTAAAACGTAACGTTCAATTGACCATCTTACAATAAATAGTTATAACTCATGGTTTTAGATAACTCCATTCTCGTAACATTACAACTACAAATTACTTATTTAACAAATTGTAACTAGTAATCTCGAATAGAAATTTACCTGTATCTTTATCAAATAAATTATCATATATACTTTTACTATAAACTATTTGTTATAAACTATCGACAAAATAAATATACAATCCATACCTTTTAATTGTTACTTATTATCGTATCTTTAATTATTTTTCTATAATAAAAGTTTTTTAATTTTCAATTTTAATTTATATTAAATTTGAAATTTATTTCAAACTAAATAAAATTGTGTTTTTTATTTATATAAGATTCAATGTAATTCAGTTTTTTTATATCTATGAATATAATTAATGTTTTAAAGAAGAACATAATCAATATTTTTCCAATTTTATCAATCAATAAAGTTCCTTAACAATTTCTCGACAGTATACATTATTATACTATTTACCTATTATTAAATAATCGAGGGATATTAGTACCAGAAATATTCAAGTAACTAGTAAAGTTTCAGCTTCAATATAATTCCAAAATTTGATGAAAGTAATTGTATAAATATTCCTATGCCGAACATATGTTTAAACAACACGAGAAGATTGTATTAAGTACTTTACTATTGTCATCTAGTTTCTTGACGTAAAACTTAGAATTCAATATTTGGTACTTTAGCTATATTTACTAGTGATATTTAGTAATATTTTTACAATACATCCATTATACTTTTTATACCTTCTGCAATAATATCAATTTGATTATCGATATTGTATACAATACAAAAATTGTAAATATAGCAATTTCAGTAATATAACAGTATATCTGAGCTTATACCTTATTCTCTATACAAAATGGGTGGAGGAGATTTGGTAAGTTTAATTGTAGTTTTAAGTCTGATGAAAATATATCATGTCAGTAAATAAAAAAATAGTAGGTGTATTTATTCAATAAAACTACAAATTTGTTAAGGTAGAATTTGAAGAAATCATGGCATCCATCTACTATGAAAAATATAGAAAAAGTTTGGAAAGCAGAACAACAACAAAGTCAGGAAAAGAAAAAAATTGCCGAATTAAAAAAAGAAATAGAAATGGAAAAGGATCGAGAAGATATGAAAAAATATGCAATGGAGCAAGGAGTGATAGAGAAAAAGGATGATAAAAAATTAGATTGGATGTATAAAGGACCAAAATCAATTAATCAATAGAGAAGAATATTTACTTGGACGGCCAATTGATAAATCTTTCGAACAAATGAATCAAGTGGAGAAAGATATTGAATTAAATCAAGTACCAAGAAACCATGGTTGAACATGTTATTTGTATTATATATTTCTGTTATATCTCTATTATAATTTGCATTATATATCATAATAATTAGTAATTCAAATATTTCAGAATGTATTCCACCATCATTACGTTTCTTTTCTGGTAACGAACAAGTGGACTTAGCAAGAAAGATGCAAGAAGATCCTTTATATGCGATAAAGAAGAAAGAAATAGAAACAAGAAATCAATTGTTAAAAAATCCTGTTAAATTAAAGCAATTACGACAATTGGTACGTGAATTAATATTAATTTATAGTAATAATAACAACAATAGTAGTTAATGTTTAGATATTTATTTATTTCCTTATTATTATCATATTACTGTTTAGTTGAGCAGCAATCAAAGAAAAGCAAAAGTGAAAGGAAAAAGAAGAAAAAGAAAGATAAACAAGATGTTGATAGTGATGATGAAGAGCAATTAGATTTATTATTGGCTACTAAATATAAACAATTAAAAGAGAAAATTAATAATAAGGATTTAATAAAGTCAATGAAGAAAGTAAAACATAAACGTAAAAAGAAATTGAAAAAAGAAAATTATTCTAATGATGAATCAGAAAGTAGCAGTGATGAAAGCAATGAATATATCAAAAAATATAAAAAGAAAAAGAAGCAAAAGTAAAGAAAATAATACTGAAATCAAGAAACATAGCAAGAAAAAATGTTTAGTACTTGATACTGAAGAAGAAAGAGAACATAAAATTCATGAAAAGCATGGTGCTAAGACTCGCAGTTCAAGTAAAGAAAGTGATGATAGTTCAATTCAAGAAAAAAGACATAGATTACACAAAAAAGATGTAAATAAGCATAAAGATAAAGATTTTCGTTCAAGAAGTCCTCAAGATAGAGAAAACAGTACTTATAAAAATAAATACAATGACACAAATAGTATTGAGGATAGGCATAAAGATGTTTTGAATAAAGTACATCAAAGAGAAACAATGCATTCTAAATTATCGTCTGATAAAAGATATCACAAAGAGGACAAGAATAGAGATAAGTGGAATTCAAAAAAGAAACAAAGTCTTACAGAAGAAGAAAAGAACGACGTAGACAAGAAATGATAGCAAATGCATCATGGAGAGATAAGGAACGAGAACGTAGTGTTAAAAATATCGTGAAGAAGAAAAGAAAGAAGTAGACGGTGGGAAAATATATAACCAAGATTTTGTTAGAAAACAATTAGTAGCTGCTGCAGAAGTAGGTACAGTTGCATCTAGAATTAAATCTAATATAAATAATATACAGCGATCTGGAGGAGCAATGGACACAAATTTCGCTAAAAGATGATTTTAAACAATATCATTAAATTTATATAAATGGATAAATTTGATTAAATTCATTGTAGAAAATACCATAGGAAATATATACTTTTTAATATATAGTTGTGTAGTTTATTGTCTTATAAATACAGATATTAAATAGAATTGCTACTTTCGTATAATTTGATATTTTTTTTTATATAAAGCGAACTTGGAAAAATATTTGGGAAAATATGCACACATTAAGAAAATACAGTATTTTTATATAAATATAACTCTGATTAATATATATATACACAAATAATATTGTATTATAATAAAAAGTTACTTTTTACCATTATGTAATCTTGCAAGTTTCTCTATTTTCAATTGCATCATTAATATCATTAATGGTTACAAAACATCCTCCAGTAAGCATATTATTAACTACTGCTCTAGCAAGATATCCTGTAGTTATTGAGTAGTGAGCAGAGAAAAATAATAATTGATCAGTGTTTCCTCCAAGTTATGATCCTAAATAAATTTGTATGTAATAATTAATTTCATTGTAACTGGTATACATAAAACGATAATATGTACCTTACAATACATGAGGAAGCTATCTTCAACAAGTTTATTAAGATTCAATTGTTTCTGAAAACTTAACTCTGGATTTCGAAGTAAAGTTGTTGACACAATAGTCAGTAACTGGAAGAAGAACATTCCATATTTATATACATATATTTTTTTAAATCTTGGATATGTAATGATACTTTCGATTTAAATTAAAAAATTCAAATGAATCTGATTTAAATAAAATTATAATGAAGTTTGTTATTAAAGTGTATTCAATTTTATAAACATATAATTTTAGTATTTTAAATTTAGAAAAAAAGATACTTATAAAAGAACATAAATAAAGAGAATACCTCTACAATAATTTGACGATATTCTGGCACTTGTATATGATGAAGTAAAGATTCTACAGACAAAGCGAAAGGTAAGTTCTGAACGTGTCATATTAGACAAAGTAGGTTGTTGGGGTAATTCTCGTCCATTAACGCAAATACCATCTGGACAACGCATTAACACTTCCCAAACGTGATTATAAAAATGTGCCGGAACTCTACATAAACAACCTTCAATTTTTTCTGCGCCCTAAAACTGTAAGTCTGGTACAACATA
>NW_027471510.1:2500-12500 GCF_051020765.1 Lasioglossum baleicum
AGCGGCGTATTGCCTTATTCACAGCGGCGTATTGCCTCTATTTACAGCGGCGTATTGCCTTATTCACAGCGGCGTGTTGCTTCTGCTTACAGCGGCGTATTGCCTTATTCACAGCGGCGTATTGCCTCTATTTACAGCGGCGTATTGCCTTATTCACAGCGGCGTGTTGCTTCTACTTACAGCGGCGTATTGCCTTATTCACAGCGGCGTATTGCCTCTATTTACAGCGGCGTATTGCTTCTATTCACAGCGGCGTGTTGCTTCTGCTTACAGCGGCGTATTGCCTTATTCACAGCGGCGTATTGCCTCTATTTACAGCGGCGTATTGCCTTATTCACAGCGGCGTGTTGCTTCTACTTACAGCGGCGTATTGCCTTATTCACAGCGGCGTATTGCCTCTATTTACAGCGGCGTATTGCCTTATTTACAGCAGCGTACTGCTTTCAGTTACAGCGGCCCATTTCCAGAGTTCCAGCGGCGTATAGCTTCATGTTGTAGCGCCGTACTGCTTCATCTTCTAGCAGCGTATTGCCGGAGTTCTAGCAGCATATTCCTTATATTATTAGAACAATGTAGCTGAAATAACCAATTATCCCATACGAATGCCACCTGAAAATAATACATGTGATTTAAAAGTAAAAAATTAAAATATAAATTTTTTATTTTATTAATAAGATACGAATAATATAATACAATATCAACATATTGTATTATTTCAACCAATTACATGTTGTTTTATTGACAATGCCCAACACCGGCATCCCAATATCCGCACAAATCCACAGACATGGTTCGAACGAAAAAAAAAAAAGGGACAGAGGGAATCTCGTTAATCCAAACACGCGCATCGCAAACATATCCGGGGACGATCTACCTAACAGTACAGACCAAAACTGACTCCCGCCGTTTACCCGCACGACCGATAGAACACGATTAGTACACGTCGAAATATAACTCGGAACATTATTTCTCAATAACTCGATAAATACTCATCCGAGCGCTTTCATACTTGATATTTGTCTTCAAAATGCTTTACCACACGATGATCTAATATTTATAATTGTCCGAGTAAGCCGGAAAGATAAGTTTACTCTTGGCGGTCGGAGCAATATTTCACAAAAACTGGAGCAATACGCGTTCGAGAGCTTTGAAACTCGAGAAATATTGATGACAAGCGGTATCGTGCGTGGATATAACGATTAAAGTCGTGCGGGAGCTCGGGGAGAAAAGTTTACTCTTGGCGGTTGGACTTAGAAAAATTTCGCTCGAGCTCCTTCGCACGGCGATCCGACGCGCCTCGGCGCGCGAACGATTCGTTCGAGCGGCCGAGCAAGCGATGCGCTCCGAACATTATTCTCAGTTTATTCGATAAATACTCAGCCGAGCGCTTTCATACTTGATATTTGTCTTCGAAATGCTTTACCACACGATGATCTAATATTTATAATTGTCCGAGTAAGCCGGAAAGATAAGTTTACTCTTGGCGGTCGGAGCAATATTTCACAAAAACTGGAGCAATACGCGTCCGAGAGCTTTGAAACTCGAGAAATATTGATGACAAGCGGTATCGTGCGTGGATATAACGATTAAAGTCGTGCGGGAGCTCGGGGAGAAAAGTTTACTCTTGGCGGTTGGACTTAGAAAAATTTCGCTCGAGCTCCTTCGCACGGCGATCCGACGCGCCTCGGCGCGCGAACGATTCGTTCGAGCGGCCGAGCAAGCGATGCGCTCCGAACATTATTCTCAGTTTATTCGATAAATACTCATCCGAGCGCTTTCATACTTGATATTTGTCTTCAAAATGCTTTACCACACGATGATCTAATATTTATAATTGTCCGAGTAAGCCGGAAAGATAAGTTTACTCTTGGCGGTCGGAGCAATATTTCACAAAAACTGGAGCAATACGCGTCCGAGAGCATTGAAACTCGAGAAATATTGATGACAAGCGGTATCGTGCGTGGATATAACGATTAAAGTCGTGCGGGAGCTCGGGGAGAAAAGTTTACTCTTGGCGGTTGGACTTAGAAAAATTTCGCTCGAGCTCCTTCGCACGGCGATCCGACGCGCCTCGGCGCGCGAACGATTCGTTCGAGCGGCCGAGCAAGCGATGCGCTCCGAACATTATTCTCAGTTTATTCGATAAATACTCATCCGAGCGCTTTCATACTTGATATTTGTTTTCATTATGCTTTACCACACGATGATCTAATATTTATAATTGTCCGAGTAAGCCGGAAAGATAAGTTTACTCTTGGCGGTCGGAGCAATATTTCTCAAAAACTGAAGCAATACGCGTCCGAGAGCTTTGAAACTCGAGAAATATTGATGACAAGCGGTATCGTGCGTGGATATAACGATTAAACTCGTGCGAGAGCTCGGGGAGAAAAGTTTACTCTTGGCGGTTGGACTTAGAAAAATTTCGCTCGAGCTCCTTCGCAGGGCGATCCGACGCGCCTCGGCGCGCGAACGATTCGTTCGAGCGGCCGAGCAAGCGATGCGCTCCGAACATTATTCTCAGTTTATTCGATAAATACTCATCCGAGCGCTTTCGTACTTGATATTTGTCTTCGAAATGCTTTACCACACGATGATCTAATATTTATAATTGTCCGAGTCAACCGGAAAGATAAGTTTACTCTTGGCGGTCGGAGCAATATTTCTCAAAAACTCGAGCAATACGCGTCCGAGAGCTTTGAATCTCGAGAAATATTGATGACAAGCGGTATCGTGCGTGGATATAACGATTAAAGTCTTGCGGGAGCTCGGGGAGAAAAGTTTACTCTTGGCGGTTGGACTTAGAAAAATTTCGCTCGAGCTCCTTCGCACGGCGATACGACGCGCCTCGGCGCGCGAACGATTCGTTCGAGCGGCCGAGCAAGCGATGCGCTCCGAACATTATTCTCAGTTTATTCGATAAATACTCATCCGAGCGCTTTCATACTTGATATTTGTCTTCCAAATGCTTTACCACACGATGATCTAATATTTATAATTGTCCGAGTAAGCCGGAAAGATAAGTTTACTCTTGGCGGTCGGAGCAATATTTCTCAAAAACTCGAGCAATACGCGTCCGAGAGCTTTGAAACTCGAGAAATATTGATGACAAGCGGTATCGTGCGTGGATATAACGATTAAAGTCGTGCGGGAGCTCGGAGAGAAAAGTTTACTCTTGGCGGTTGGACTTAGAAAAATTTCGCTCGAGCTCCTTCGCAGGGCGATCCGACGCGCCTCGGCGCGCGAACGATTCGTTCGAGCGGCCGAGCAAGCGATGCGCTCCGAACATTATTCTCAGTTTATTCGATAAATACTCATCCGAGCGCTTTCATACTTGATATTTGTTTTCATTATGCTTTACCACACGATGATCTAATATTTATAATTGTCCGAGTAAGCCGGAAAGATAAGTTTACTCTTGGCGGTCGGAGCAATATTTCTCAAAAACTCGAGCAATACGCGTCCGAGAGCTTTGAAACTCGAGAAATATTGATGACAAGCGGTATCGTGCGTGGATATAACGATTAAAGTCGTGCGGGAGCTCGGAGAGAAAAGTTTACTCTTGGCGGTTGGACTTAGAAAAATTTCGCTCGAGCTCCTTCGCAGGGCGATCCGACGCGCCTCGGCGCGCGAACGATTCGTTCGAGCGGCCGAGCAAGCGATGCGCTCCGAACATTATTCTCAGTTTATTCGATAAATACTCATCCGAGCGCTTTCATACTTGATATTTGTCTTCGAAATGCTTTACCACACGATGATCTAATATTTATAATTGTCCGAGTAAGCCGGAAAGATAAGTTTACTCTTGGCGGTCGGAGCAATATTTCTCAAAAACTCGAGCAATACGCGTCCGAGAGCTTTGAAACTCGAGAAATATTGATGACAAGCGGTATCGTGCGTGGATATAACGATTAAAGTCTTGCGGGAGCTCGGGGAGAAAAGTTTACTCTTGGCGGTTGGACTTAGAAAAATTTCGCTCGAGCTCCTTCGCAGGGCGATCCGACGCGCCTCGGCGCGCGAACGATTCGTTCGAGCGGCCGAGCAAGCGATGCGCTCCGAACATTATTCTCAGTTTATTCGATAAATACTCATCCGAGCGCTTTCGTACTTGATATTTGTCTTCGAAATGCTTTACCACACGATGATCTAATATTTATAATTGTCCGAGTCAACCGGAAAGATAAGTTTACTCTTGGCGGTCGGAGCAATATTTCTCAAAAACTCGAGCAATACGCGTCCGAGAGCTTTGAATCTCGAGAAATATTGATGACAAGCGGTATCGTGCGTGGATATAACGATTAAAGTCTTGCGGGAGCTCGGGGAGAAAAGTTTACTCTTGGCGGTTGGACTTAGAAAAATTTCGCTCGAGCTCCTTCGCACGGCGATACGACGCGCCTCGGCGCGCGAACGATTCGTTCGAGCGGCCGAGCAAGCGATGCGCTCCGAACATTATTCTCAGTTTATTCGATAAATACTCATCCGAGCGCTTTCATACTTGATATTTGTCTTCCAAATGCTTTACCACACGATGATCTAATATTTATAATTGTCCGAGTAAGCCGGAAAGATAAGTTTACTCTTGGCGGTCGGAGCAATATTTCTCAAAAACTCGAGCAATACGCGTCCGAGAGCTTTGAAACTCGAGAAATATTGATGACAAGCGGTATCGTGCGTGGATATAACGATTAAAGTCGTGCGGGAGCTCGGAGAGAAAAGTTTACTCTTGGCGGTTGGACTTAGAAAAATTTCGCTCGAGCTCCTTCGCAGGGCGATCCGACGCGCCTCGGCGCGCGAACGATTCGTTCGAGCGGCCGAGCAAGCGATGCGCTCCGAACATTATTCTCAGTTTATTCGATAAATACTCATCCGAGCGCTTTCATACTTGATATTTGTCTTCGAAATGCTTTACCACACGATGATCTAATATTTATAATTGTCCGAGTAAGCCGGAAAGATAAGTTTACTCTTGGCGGTCGGAGCAATATTTCTCAAAAACTCGAGCAATACGCGTCCGAGAGCTTTGAAACTCGAGAAATATTGATGACAAGCGGTATCGTGCGTGGATATAACGATTAAAGTCGTGCGGGAGCTCGGAGAGAAAAGTTTACTCTTGGCGGTTGGACTTAGAAAAATTTCGCTCGAGCTCCTTCGCACGGCGATCCGACGCGCCTCGGCGCGCGAACGATTCGTTCGAGCGGCCGAGCAAGCGATGCGCTCCGAACATTATTCTCAGTTTATTCGATAAATACTCATCCGAGCGCTTTCATACTTGATATTTGTCTTCGAAATGCTTTACCACACGATGATCTAATATTTATAATTGTCCGAGTAAGCCGGAAAGATAAGTTTACTCTTGGCGGTCGGAGCAATATTTCACAAAAACTGGAGCAATACGCGTCCGAGAGCATTGAAACTCGAGAAATATTGATGACAAGCGGTATCGTGCGTGGATATAACGATTAAAGTCGTGCGGGAGCTCGGGGAGAAAAGTTTACTCTTGGCGGTTGGACTTAGAAAAATTTCGCTCGAGCTCCTTCGCACGGCGATCCGACGCGCCTCGGCGCGCGAACGATTCGTTCGAGCGGCCGAGCAAGCGATGCGCTCCGAACATTATTCTCAGTTTATTCGATAAATACTCATCCGAGCGCTTTCATACTTGATATTTGTTTTCATTATGCTTTACCACACGATGATCTAATATTTATAATTGTCCGAGTAAGCCGGAAAGATAAGTTTACTCTTGGCGGTCGGAGCAATATTTCTCAAAAACTGAAGCAATACGCGTCCGAGAGCTTTGAAACTCGAGAAATATTGATGACAAGCGGTATCGTGCGTGGATATAACGATTAAACTCGTGCGAGAGCTCGGGGAGAAAAGTTTACTCTTGGCGGTTGGACTTAGAAAAATTTCGCTCGAGCTCCTTCGCAGGGCGATCCGACGCGCCTCGGCGCGCGAACGATTCGTTCGAGCGGCCGAGCAAGCGATGCGCTCCGAACATTATTCTCAGTTTATTCGATAAATACTCATCCGAGCGCTTTCGTACTTGATATTTGTCTTCGAAATGCTTTACCACACGATGATCTAATATTTATAATTGTCCGAGTCAACCGGAAAGATAAGTTTACTCTTGGCGGTCGGAGCAATATTTCTCAAAAACTCGAGCAATACGCGTCCGAGAGCTTTGAATCTCGAGAAATATTGATGACAAGCGGTATCGTGCGTGGATATAACGATTAAAGTCTTGCGGGAGCTCGGGGAGAAAAGTTTACTCTTGGCGGTTGGACTTAGAAAAATTTCGCTCGAGCTCCTTCGCACGGCGATACGACGCGCCTCGGCGCGCGAACGATTCGTTCGAGCGGCCGAGCAAGCGATGCGCTCCGAACATTATTCTCAGTTTATTCGATAAATACTCATCCGAGCGCTTTCATACTTGATATTTGTCTTCCAAATGCTTTACCACACGATGATCTAATATTTATAATTGTCCGAGTAAGCCGGAAAGATAAGTTTACTCTTGGCGGTCGGAGCAATATTTCTCAAAAACTCGAGCAATACGCGTCCGAGAGCTTTGAAACTCGAGAAATATTGATGACAAGCGGTATCGTGCGTGGATATAACGATTAAAGTCGTGCGGGAGCTCGGAGAGAAAAGTTTACTCTTGGCGGTTGGACTTAGAAAAATTTCGCTCGAGCTCCTTCGCAGGGCGATCCGACGCGCCTCGGCGCGCGAACGATTCGTTCGAGCGGCCGAGCAAGCGATGCGCTCCGAACATTATTCTCAGTTTATTCGATAAATACTCATCCGAGCGCTTTCATACTTGATATTTGTTTTCATTATGCTTTACCACACGATGATCTAATATTTATAATTGTCCGAGTAAGCCGGAAAGATAAGTTTACTCTTGGCGGTCGGAGCAATATTTCTCAAAAACTGAAGCAATACGCGTCCGAGAGCTTTGAAACTCGAGAAATATTGATGACAAGCGGTATCGTGCGTGGATATAACGATTAAACTCGTGCGAGAGCTCGGGGAGAAAAGTTTACTCTTGGCGGTTGGACTTAGAAAAATTTCGCTCGAGCTCCTTCGCAGGGCGATCCGACGCGCCTCGGCGCGCGAACGATTCGTTCGAGCGGCCGAGCAAGCGATGCGCTCCGAACATTATTCTCAGTTTATTCGATAAATACTCATCCGAGCGCTTTCGTACTTGATATTTGTCTTCGAAATGCTTTACCACACGATGATCTAATATTTATAATTGTCCGAGTCAACCGGAAAGATAAGTTTACTCTTGGCGGTCGGAGCAATATTTCTCAAAAACTCGAGCAATACGCGTCCGAGAGCTTTGAATCTCGAGAAATATTGATGACAAGCGGTATCGTGCGTGGATATAACGATTAAAGTCTTGCGGGAGCTCGGGGAGAAAAGTTTACTCTTGGCGGTTGGACTTAGAAAAATTTCGCTCGAGCTCCTTCGCACGGCGATACGACGCGCCTCGGCGCGCGAACGATTCGTTCGAGCGGCCGAGCAAGCGATGCGCTCCGAACATTATTCTCAGTTTATTCGATAAATACTCATCCGAGCGCTTTCATACTTGATATTTGTCTTCCAAATGCTTTACCACACGATGATCTAATATTTATAATTGTCCGAGTAAGCCGGAAAGATAAGTTTACTCTTGGCGGTCGGAGCAATATTTCTCAAAAACTCGAGCAATACGCGTCCGAGAGCTTTGAAACTCGAGAAATATTGATGACAAGCGGTATCGTGCGTGGATATAACGATTAAAGTCGTGCGGGAGCTCGGAGAGAAAAGTTTACTCTTGGCGGTTGGACTTAGAAAAATTTCGCTCGAGCTCCTTCGCAGGGCGATCCGACGCGCCTCGGCGCGCGAACGATTCGTTCGAGCGGCCGAGCAAGCGATGCGCTCCGAACATTATTCTCAGTTTATTCGATAAATACTCATCCGAGCGCTTTCATACTTGATATTTGTCTTCGAAATGCTTTACCACACGATGATCTAATATTTATAATTGTCCGAGTAAGCCGGAAAGATAAGTTTACTCTTGGCGGTCGGAGCAATATTTCTCAAAAACTCGAGCAATACGCGTCCGAGAGCTTTGAAACTCGAGAAATATTGATGACAAGCGGTATCGTGCGTGGATATAACGATTAAAGTCGTGCGGGAGCTCGGAGAGAAAAGTTTACTCTTGGCGGTTGGACTTAGAAAAATTTCGCTCGAGCTCCTTCGCACGGCGATCCGACGCGCCTCGGCGCGCGAACGATTCGTTCGAGCGGCCGAGCAAGCGATGCGCTCCGAACATTATTCTCAGTTTATTCGATAAATACTCAGCCGAGCGCTTTCATACTTGATATTTGTCTTCGAAATGCTTTACCACACGATGATCTAATATTTATAATTGTCCGAGTAAGCCGGAAAGATAAGTTTACTCTTGGCGGTCGGAGCAATATTTCACAAAAACTGGAGCAATACGCGTCCGAGAGCTTTGAAACTCGAGAAATATTGATGACAAGCGGTATCGTGCGTGGATATAACGATTAAACTCGTGCGAGAGCTCGGGGAGAAAAGTTTACTCTTGGCGGTTGGACTTAGAAAAATTTCGCTCGAGCTCCTTCGCACGGCGATCCGACGCGCCTCGGCGCGCGAACGATTCGTTCGAGCGGCCGAGCAAGCGATGCGCTCCGAACATTATTCTCAGTTTATTCGATAAATACTCATCCGAGCGCTTTCATACTTGATATTTGTCTTCGAAATGCTTTACCACACGATGATCTAATATTTATAACGGTCTGGGAACGCTAGGAAGAAAGTTTACTCTTGGCGGTTGGACTTAGAAAAATTTCGCTCGGTCGGAGTTGCTCGCAATGCGCCCGGAACATTATTCTGAGTTTATTCGATAAATATTCATCCTAAAGCTTTGATACTTGATATTTATTG
Organism: Lasioglossum baleicum; assembly: GCF_051020765.1. Lineage (NCBI taxonomy): Eukaryota > Metazoa > Arthropoda > Insecta > Hymenoptera > Halictidae > Lasioglossum > Lasioglossum baleicum. The sequence continues at coordinate 11,453 of NW_027471510.1, forward strand.
TTAGAATGCGTTATTATACAATGATCTAATATTTATAATGGTCTGGGAACGCTAGGAAAAAAGTTTACTCTTGGCGGTTGGACTTAGAAAAATTTCGCTCGGTCGGAGTTGCTCGCAATGCGCCCGGAACATTATTCTGAGTTTATTCGATAAATATTCATCCTAAAGCTTTGATACTTGATATTTATTGTTAGAATGCGTTATTATACAATGATCTAATATTTATAATGGTCTGGGAACGCTAGGAAAAAAGTTTACTCTTGGCGGTTGGACTTAGAAAAATTTCGCTCGGTCGGAGTTGCTCGCAATGCGCCCGGAACATTATTCTGAGTTTATTCGATAAATATTCATCCTAAAGCTTTGATACTTGATATTTATTGTTAGAATGCGTTATTATACAATGATCTAATATTTATAATGGTCTGGGAACGCTAGGAAAAAAGTTTACTCTTGGCGGTTGGACTTAGAAAAATTTCGCTCGGTCGGAGTTGCTCGCAATGCGCCCGGAACATTATTCTGAGTTTATTCGATAAATATTCATCCTAAAGCTTTGATACTTGATATTTATTATTAGAATGCGTTATTATACAATGATCTAATATTTATAATGGTCTGGGAACGCTAGGAAAAAAGTTTACTCTTGGCGGTTGGACTTAGAAAAATTTCGCTCGGTCGGAGTTGCTCGCAATGCGCCCGGAACATTATTCTGAGTTTATTCGATAAATATTCATCCTAAAGCTTTGATACTTGATATTTATTGTTAGAATGCGTTATTATACAATGATCTAATATTTATAATGGTCTGGGAACGCTAGGAAAAAAGTTTACTCTTGGCGGTTGGACTTAGAAAAATTTCGCTCGGTCGGAGTTGCTCGCAATGCGCCCGGAACATTATTCTGAGTTTATTCGATAAATATTCATCCTAAAGCTTTGATACTTGATATTTATTGTTAGAATGCGTTATTATACAATGATCTAATATTTATAATGGTCTGGGAACGCTAGGAAAAAAGTTTACTCTTGGCGGTTGGACTTAGAAAAATTTCGC
>NW_027471510.1:17500-22500 GCF_051020765.1 Lasioglossum baleicum
TCTGTGTCGTAGGTATATGTCCGGAGTCGTCCGTTCGAAACGGTGTCTCGAAGAGGACAAACAAAATCTCAGGGTAACCCGTGGTAAACGCGCGGTTGCACGCGTTTGTGTTATCGTTCGCGAACTATCGTGAAGATAGACGAGACGCGAAGGACCGGCTCGTGATGCTCGCCTTTAAAGCAGTCGTGAGTCTGACACCCTACTCCGTGCGTGTGGCCCAATAGTGCGCACCGCGAGAGCGTGGGACGAATGACCGCTGCCAGAGCCGACTGTGAGTCCCGCTCTCTATTTGTATCGGGTTCGCGTATAACCAAGAGCACGAAACGTTGCTGCGCCGCACGCGGTGTTCGTTGACGACGGAACGTATATTTATTATAATATTATACATTCGCCAGAGCGGACCGGCTCGTGATGCTCGCTTTTGTAAAGCAGTCGTGAGTCTGACACCCTACTCCGTGCGTGTGGCCCAATAGTGCGCATCGCGAGAGCTTGGGACGAATGACCGCTGCCAGAGCCGGCTGTGAGTCCGCTAATCTGTCGAATAAAATAAAAATATGGTAATATCGTTCCGACGAAAAACGGTGTGTTCCGAGAGGACCGGCCGTGACGCTCGCTATAAAGCCAATGGCGCGATTATTCCCGACGACACCCTACTCTCTGTGTGGCCCAATAGTGCGCGCAGACGAGCTTGGGACGAGAACGGGGATCGCGCCTACGGCCAGAGCCGGCTCGCGAGTCCGCTTGTATCGGAATTTATCGTTACCTCGAGCACACACCAACATTTTATGGAAATGTGTTTTATACGGGAAGTGGACCGGCTCGTGAAGCTCGCTTTTAAAGCAGTCGTGAGTCTGACACCCTACTCCGTGCGTGTGGCCCAATAGTGCGCATCGCGAGAGCTTGGGACGAATGACCGCTGCCAGAGCCGGCTGTGAAGTCCTCCGTTCTCACATCAAATGAAATGGAAGTGAAGAGGAGAGGAATATTATTACATCTCTGGATCCAGTATCGGGTTGTCTACGATCCCCGTCGTTTTCAGAGAATATATTCATCTCCGCGTTTTCCACGTTAACGGTTTTTCAATGTACTGTTCGCCCGGCCGTCAGATACGTGTTGCGTATCTGACGGTTTTTTTTTTCCGTTTCCACGGACGACGATAGTGTCGTCCTTAAAACGACGCCTGAACGAATCTCCTTCGCGCGCTGGTTGGAGCGTTCAGGTACAATGCGTTCTTACGAACCGCAGAACAAGAGACATATACATATATTGATTTGTAAATCAAAAATATATACGATTACCCTGAACGGTGGATCACTTGGCTCGTGGGTCGATGAAGAACGCAGCTAATTGCGCGTCAACGTGTGAACTGCAGGACACATGAACATCGACATTTCGAACGCACATTGCGGTCCACGGATACAATTCCTGGACCACGCCTGGCTGAGGGTCGTTTACGTAACCATAAACTGCTTGCGTTGCTCTTGTAAGTCCCCGCCGTCGCTTACCTCTCCAAATATATTTTTGGAGGGCGCCAAAGAGCGTTTCGGAGTCGGGTTGCAAAGATGCTACGTACGAGCGAATGATGGGCGTTTCGTCGGCGTTTGTCGCGGTTCTGTGAAAATTGCCAATTTTTGCATTGCGTCTTATAAACACATACAAACATATATATCTAGTTTCCACGAGAGGCGAAGTAGGGATTGGTATTTCTTACGTTCGGACTTGCGTGAGTGTTTTTACGGTGTCGTGAGTCGTATTGAAAATACGACCGCCCGTAAGGCACCGCTTCGACGAGGATCTCCAAATCTCTCACCTTCTCTGCGAAACGATTCGCCTTGCGGAAAGAAGCGTTTCCACTCATGAACATTTAACGCGCTCCCGACGTCGCCTGAAATGATGCGTATATACGAAAGAGGTATATTTACAAGAGTCTCGCGAGACTACAGAGATGGACACACAAATTATAAAAGAAAGAAAGAATACTGTGTGGCACACAGAGTGTGTGTGGTGTGGCAATGTTAAGCCCCAGGGAGAGAATATGCCTGTGCGTGGATGAGTTTCTTAACTCTACGTTATAATTGCCATACGGCGGAGGGTCGTCGTTGCCGGCGATTTCGACAAACACACATTCCTTTTCGAGTCTTCGAGGGAAGAGACGAAAGAGATCTCTCGTTCTATCGCGAACGCTTTGATGATCGATGGACAGCGGAGCAAAGCGCAGCAATGTGCGGGATGAGCACGTCGTACTTGATCGGGTCGGAATTATTCCCCGTCGTCGACGTGTCCTCGCTAATCTGTGCGATTGCCATTCCATCGCCACGTTCGCGTTGAATCGTATTGATGACGGCCTATGAGCGTCTTGAGATCTTACTCTCTTTCTCTCGTGTCTCTAATTTGGTTTTGCGTTTGATCGATGATAAATCGTTTCGTGCGCAACGTTTCTGTACCCCCGTGGTTTTTGGTTCAATTATATAGAAGTAGAGAGAAAAAGAAATCCCACCGGGTTATATGTATTATTATTTTTTTTTTTTAATAATATGTATACTCCTCTATTGGCGAGGCTTATTTCGAACTTGATTGTCACACGACGCAAAAGACACACTTGTGTGTTCACGCACGGAACAGCACCGCGGAGAGAGAAAAGGTATATCCAATGATGAGAACCTTTATGTCGGTCGCCCCATGTCTTTTCTTTTCTTCATTGTCGATTCGTGCGGAACCGCGCGATCTGTCGGTCGTCCAGTCCCCGAAAGTTCTTTTCGACGGACGTTAAAGTTAACCGGCCAGATCGTCTAGCGAGAGTTTCCGATCGACGAGAGATGAAGAAAGAATTATATTGACACTTTGGTGTGGCGCATAAGGCATATATCGGTTTTTTGTTTACCTTTTTCTCTCTTCTGTCGTGTAGTGTTGTTTCGTTTTCTTTTTTTTTCTTTTTTTTTTGTGCTTTGTACGTTTTCGCGAGTACTACTTTTACGCTCTTTCGGCCGAAACACACAAAATTTTGTATCACGTACGACGACCTCAGAGTAGGCGAGATTACCCGCTGAATTTAAGCATATTACTAAGCGGAGGAAAAGAAACTAACAAGGATTTCCTTAGTAGCGGCGAGCGAACAGGAATTAGCCCAGCACTGAATCCCGCGGTTCTGCCGTTGGGAAATGTAGTGTTCAGGAGGGTCAATTTATCCCGAGACGTCGAACCGCGTCCAAGTCCATCTTGAATGGGGCCATTTACCCGTAGAGGGTGCCAGGCCCGTAGCGACTGGTACGCGTTTCGGGAGGACCTCTCCTTAGAGTCGGGTTGCTTGAGAGTGCAGCCCTAAGTGGGTGGTAAACTCCATCTAAGGCTAAATATGACCACGAGACCGATAGCGAACAAGTACCGTGAGGGAAAGTTGAAAAGAACTTTGAAGAGAGAGTTCAAGAGTACGTGAAACCGTTCAGGGGTAAACCTGAGAAACCCAAAAGATCGAATGGGGAGATTCATCGTCGACGAGGCTGGCTTCCGTTGGTGCGCAGATAGCCCGTAATGGGCCACTTCGGTGGTTCCAGTGCGAGGGTACACCATCTTCGGCAAATGTTCCGGTCGCGTAGTCGTGCACTTCTCCCTTAGTAGAACGTCGCGACCCGTTGCGTGTCGGTCTACGGCTCGAGTTGTTGCCTGTCGTGTCGCCTTCGTGCGCACACGGCAGACGCTCGATCGCCTGGCCGGCTGCGTGACGGTACTCTGACGGTATCGGGCCGCAACCAATCCATTTTCGAATGTGTGTGCGTCAGGCCCGCCGCAAGCTCGGTTAGTTTGTCACCCGGATGGTACGGACCTAGCGCCGGCTCCGGGCCTAACCAGCTGTTAGCAGGCGGTGTCCTCGGACTGGCCAAGCTTTGAATTACCGGTCAGCGACGCTACTGCTTTGGGTACTCTCAGGACCCGTCTTGAAACACGGACCAAGGAGTCTAACATGTGCGCGAGTCATTGGGACATGTAAACCTAAAGGCGCAATGAAAGTGAAGATCGTACCTTAGCGTCGATCAAGGGAGGATGGGCCGCGTCACGATGCGGCCTCGCACTCCCGGGGCGTCTCGTTCTCATTGCGAGAAGAGGCGCACCCAGAGCGTACACGTTGGGACCCGAAAGATGGTGAACTATGCCTGGTCAGGACGAAGTCAGGGGAAACCCTGATGGAGGTCCGTAGCGATTCTGACGTGCAAATCGATCGTCGGAACTGGGTATAGGGGCGAAAGACTAATCGAACCATCTAGTAGCTGGTTCCCTCCGAAGTTTCCCTCAGGATAGCTGGCACTCGCTCGTTCTCTTTTGATGAACGTGTGCGAGTCTCATCTGGTAAAGCGAATGATTAGAGGCCTTGGGGCCGAAACGACCTCAACCTATTCTCAAACTTTAAATGGGTGAGATCTCTGGCTTGCTTGGATCAATGAAGCCACGAGATTATATTGGATCAGAGTGCCAAGTGGGCCAATTTTGGTAAGCAGAACTGGCGCTGTGGGATGAACCAAACGCAGAGTTAAGGCGCCTAAGTCGACGCTTATGGGATACCATGAAAGGCGTTGGTTGCTTAAGACAGCAGGACGGTGGCCATGGAAGTCGGAATCCGCTAAGGAGTGTGTAACAACTCACCTGCCGAAGCAACTAGCCCTGAAAATGGATGGCGCTGAAGCGTCGCGCCTATACTCCGCCGTCAGCGGCAAGTGAGGTTGACGTTAGCTTTTTTTAAAGGCGCGTCTTCCATGAAGCTCTGACGAGTAGGAGGGTCGCGGCGGTGTGCGCAGAAGGGTCTGGGCGTGAGCCTGCCTGGAGCCGCCGTCGGTGCAGATCTTGGTGGTAGTAGCAAATACTCCAGCGAGGCCCTGGAGGACTGACGTGGAGAAGGGTTTCGTGTGAACAGCCGTTGCACACGAGTCAGTCGATCCTAAGCCCTAAGAGAAATCCTATGTAGATGAGGTGTCCTAAGAGAGAGAGCAAAATATCATTTAATGATAAAC
>NW_027471511.1:0-24312 GCF_051020765.1 Lasioglossum baleicum
TTATGTGTGTAATTTATTTCATATTTTAAACACCTGGCCCAATAGATCATGTAATTCTTTATTGCCTAATATTTTAGGGGAAATTTCTGAATCGGTATCATCTATAAGTGAGAGCTACAGAACACTTCTGTAAGTTAATAAAGCACTGGTTTTGTATATGAGAAATGTTAAGAATACCCAATCTTCCATTGTAGATGAAATACAATCTGATTTGGAGAAAGCACCGCTAGGAAAAAGTTCATGATTTTACAACTTTTTTGTATGATAATGTTTTGTAATGTTTATGCCTATAGAAACAGTCAATAAAATTTGTCTTAAATCAGTCTTAAAAAACGTGTACATAAATAATATATTTAGAATAGCATATATTAATATTGTACATGAGTAACAATATTGAATAATTACGTTTCCTTATATCACAATGCTTTTTAATATATAAAAATGCACTTACTTATACCTTATAATAGTGAATTACATAAATATTATAGTAACATATCACGTGTATGTGGATGTAGAATGGCACAAAGGTGTAAGATTAATTTATATTTATGTTCCATTAAATAGCGGCCTCGTGAGGTTTATAATTTAGTCTGTATATCAGCATTTTCATTTGAATTCTGGGTCTGGTTTAGGTTTTCTCCTAGGATCATCGGTGTCTAATGCAATTATTACTGGTGATACATTGTTTGATTTCTCTCCATACTCAAATCCATAATCGATTCTTCTTGTAGGTATTAGCCAAGGTCTAGATATTTGCGACTGCCTACATCTGTAACAATTTTAAATATTCAGGGATTAAAATAACATCTTGGTCTTCCAGTGAAAAACTTACGTGCTGTTAACGAATACGTATTATGCATTCATAAACCCATCGGTTCATACAAAACTAACACATTGTCTTGCTCGTTTTAATTTTATTCGTAATAAATTTTTACTTATGTCATTCTTGTGAGTTTGAAAAGCAACCCTATCGCATAAGATATGATGATAGTTAAGAAACTTTTGTTTCTGTTTCAGTGCAATAGGTAGTTTAACATTAAACACCAGTCTCATGTTTACTGGTTGCACGATACATTCAAGAAAAGCAAACAGAGTTGTTAATTTCCCGTGATTTAAGCAGAAAAGTAAGATGATAAAAAAAAAAATCCCAAAGAAAATTTGTAGCAGTGCGTGCAGCTTACAAGATATGCAAGACAGTAGAGTGCAGTAAGATTTAATTCCCAGAGTAGTAGTCCTATTCATTTAGCTCAAACCTGCACGCATTTTGGTCGAAATATAAGCCAGTACAGCACTGCCGTACTTCTCTACATGAGCAGCTACAAAGATCTAAATTCCAGACTTTCTTGTCACTTTCGTTGCATTTCTTCTTTTCGTCGACGTCGTTGCACTGACACTTACACGACTCTGGTACATAAGTCTGCTTTTTGTTGCAATGCTGCAAGTATATATATATATATATATATATATATATATATATATATATATATATATATATAATTCCATGAAACGACGTAATCCCCTCGAGTTCATTGAAATATCTAATTCAATTTTCAAATTTAAATACAACTAATAATCAGATGATAAACGGCACATTATCGTATGAACGTGTACGCGAATTATTACGATACACATCGCGGATCGAGTTTATACCGGTTTAAAAAGTAAGATCTCAATCATCGACTGTCTTTATACTACCTCCTCCTTTATTTTGCAGTTGCACTCGCATTGCGTGTGCTCTTCTACTGGTACAATGCGTTTACTCCTATATACTAATCCTTTGTGGTGGTCGGTAGTCATCACGTAGATCTGTAAATAATGGTAACAACGTGATCGTTTCGAACAACATCGTTTGTGACCGATGATATAGCTTTATCTTTTTACCTCCAAATTTCGTGTCTCGGTTGCTGTTGGCTGGCAAGAGAGGAGGGAATTGTAGCAACAACCTCCGCATCTGTTGATTCGTATGTAGGTGGGGAAGTATATGCTGGTGGTATCGGTGTCTAGGTGTAGTTGAACCGTTTGTAATTCAAGTTTACATGTTGCCGGGACTGGTATCTCTGCGTTCGATCGTTCTTCGGTTTCTCCGATTTTACCTGGAAGAGGATGTGTCGTATAGCACGCCGGATCATACGGTAGAATGGTTAGTCAGAGGATTTCCCTTCTCTTCTTCCCCGATTCCTGCTTGCGTCTAATTCGTCGTGCGATTTCTGCGGTTTTACGTAAAAGCGATCGGATTCGAAACTTTACGCGGTAAAATTTGTCCTGCTCCTTTTAGGCGATTAGAACGATGGAGAGTCAGACGCAGGCCATTTCGTTCGCCAACAGCTACAACGCTTTGGTCGACGGTCTTGCTTCCGGCTTAGAGAGCCAGCTCTCGAGAGACGTGGTGCTCGATTGGTTCGGTAGGGCGATCAAAGGTAGCAAGAACGTGGCTTCCTTCATGGAGGCTCACAAGATGAATACCAGGCACATATTCTCGCGAATCGTGCCGACCAGCGGCATCGTTTGCGAGAAGAAATGCTCGAACCGGTAAGACCACGCGAGCACCGAGTTTCAAACTTCGCGGAACCGGAGAAAACGGGCCTTAACCTTGAAATTTTTACGCAGGAAATCGTTTCGTCATCGCCAAGAAAGCGTAAAAAATGCGAAGGATAATAACGGGGCAGACAGCGAATCGTTTGTCGCAGAAACGGATATATTTACGCGTGACTCCGCGATGGACATTAATGGGAATGAAATCGATATGAAAGAGACTATTTGAGCGAGGGTGATCTCTGTAATCTCTTCAAGCTCGAGATCTCGCCAGCGAACATAGAAGAGATCGAGCAGAGCATTAATAGGATAAAATTGGAAGAGGGAATGGCACCAACCGTCGAGAGAGGGAGTCGAGGCAAGCACGGTAAGTACGTGGAGGCAGACGGCGAAATCGAGTTGTCACGGAAATTTTGAAAACGAGGCAAGCTTCCATTTTCTTCCTACATTTTTCGTCTTCCACATTTGGTTGGAACGAATCAGGCTAGGTAGCGTAAAAATGATAACAGATGCGTTGTTTCAATTGAATCGTAAATATTCGACACGCGTATTTCTCGGCAATCTAAAGACCATCGTGCTCCTTTATTCACGCCCCAATACGTGAAGGACAAGCTCGTCTTTAATAAACCGTGCGTGAACGTGGACGTTTGCAACGAGGAGAACAAGAAAAAGTTCGTTTTCAAGTATCAGATTCATCTGATAATATACGAGGACAGTCAAAAGTGCAAGACGAAGAAATTATCCAGAAATCCGAAAGTGTGAAATTTTCAGAAGGAAAAAGAGGATATATAAAGCGAAACGATCCCTCTTCTTCTACTTCGAGCATCAGGAAATTAGTCTTTCTGAAGACTATCGTTAAGATTCTCCGTTTTTATATTTTTAAATTTAATGTTTTTTTTTTTAGAAATCTCAATCTCTGGATGATAACTCTGTGTTCGTTGTAGATACGACGTTCACAAAAAGTAATCTCGTGTTCACCGATAATCGAGTTTGAGCAATGAAATTACTAGACGATACCGCGCAGATTAACAGGTTTATCTAACCGAGTAATATTTGCCGAACAGTTATAGCAGGTTTGCTCGCAATAATTTGTTCTTTAAACATTCGAGAATTTATGGTTGTCACTGTACTGCAACCATAAATCCTCGAATGCTATCTCTTGCAGTAGCAGGTCTACGCCAGACAATTTATTTTTTTCCTTTCGCCGATACGCATACGTTTATGTTCTTTATTTTTTTAACTGAAATAAAACAAAATTTGAACGGTTATATCACCTCGTGTGTGTCTCTCCGCGGATTGTCGCGAATCTTTTCTAAATTAATAATACATATAACTGAAACCATTCGTTATACTACTTACTCTGGATAGAGAAGGTATTTTGCTGCAGGGGTACGCCTTTGACTAACTGAAGGAACTCCTCGACCGTCGTGACGGAACTCAATTTTCTGGTTAAATTCAGCGGTATCTGAAACGAACGGAAAATTTTCGGTAAATAAATTATAAGCGAAATATTTCGGTATTTTCCGTTGCCGAAAAATCGTCTATTCCTTTACCTCGATTAGTCATTAGCGATTACCTGATAGCGATAATCGATAAAGTATGCCAATAAATCCGATTAACGGGTTACTTGCTACAGCAATGCCGCAAAAAGAAAAATAATAATGGTTTTACCAGTGATTTCTCCTCGGGCTCGGGCGAAGGCGGAGGCTTGATCGGAAGGTCTAACGATCTCGCGTTGATCTCGTCGGGGAACATTATTCTGTTAGGGTCAGGCGGCAACCTGGTGTCCTTTCTATTATGTCGTGTTTTCCGACGCGTCGGAAAATAGCGAGTCTCCTCGCAAAAAGGTTTATCTTGCAGACACGAGATTGCAGAGTCGCGTGGTCACCGCGAAGGTAACGCGCTCGAATATCGACGGAGGTAAGCTTTAATTACCAAGGACCAATGATTGCACGTGTTTACCAGAGGCTCGGCCTTGCCGTTCCCATTGCACTTGATACACGAGGAAAACGTGGAGATGTCGTATCTGAACAGGTTCGTGTGCTCGCGCCGCAATCGACTGCCGAAGAGAATACGCTCCGCGCGTATTTGTGGCCACACACACACCAACGGTACGCGTTCCCTGGCACACGTATGGATCATTTAGCATATTACTTTGCCGTAATACCGATCTTGTAGAATAATTTTTGTTTGTCGTAGTACCGATTCTTATCGGGCCGATAGTGTCGGTGCTGTCTTCGGGAATTATTACCTTGAACATCGGAAAGTGATCGTTTTTTTTCTTCGTTTCATTTTTTTTACATTCGTCGGATTTATCGACCGTGCCGAATCTCGTAGTATCACGGAGTTTGTTGATAATCGATTTTTATCCGTATCCCCTGTAATAAATTTATCGGCGAATCTAATAGCATAATAGCGAAGCTAATACGGCGAATTCGCACTATGATATGAAAGGTGTTCATCTAGATGTTTACGATTAAATGGTTGATTGGAAACATGAATGTGTAAATTTTCAAGTGAGATTAAACTTTTCGCGGATTACCTACCGTAACGCGATCATTCGAGGTGCGTTGTTTCGTCTGTAAAGAACGACAATGTGCTGCCATCAAACGTGCGAATATATCGTGGGTATATAAAGTGGCAGATTTTTCTTCGTAGTTACTTTCTAATCATCGTCAATCGGTAGTTCTCTTTTGAAGTATAATTTGTAGGTTATGCGTCTAACGTTACACATGCAGGGCCCCGACCGTAATCAGATCATTAATAATATATGATTGCGTCGTTAAGATAAAAATTATTTCGCTATCGTGAATCATAGTTCCTGAGAATACGATAAAAAATAGATCGATATACGCAGATGTTATCCTAAAAGTTCACGGCGAACTCGAATGTAAATTTGTGTTATCGATATTGGTAATAATCGCATTATCGCGTAGAATTGGAAAGCATCAGTTGGTTATTGAAGAAAGCAAAATGCGAGGTTAACCTTGCATTTGTATAAATTGTGGACATATACAGTTGTGAAGTAATAAATCAAATTATCTGTACATTTTATGATATCTGATACGAGATAAATACGTCATGTTCTCGATTCGTGTTAGACGTTTAAAAATTGCGTAGACGCTTCTTATCTTCGCGTTACTGCAACAGAATAAAAAGCAATGCACAACTGCAACGGCTTCGAAGGAATTTATATAATTTATCGGATTTCGTTTATTTATTTATCGTTACTGCCGGACATAACGTATATCAATTTTCTGCAGCCTACGTTACGAATGTATCTGTATCCCGCTGGACATCGGTTCGAGCCGGCATTCCTTGGCGGAAAGATTAGAGGTTTCGATTCATTTGTAGCAACGAAAACGCACAGAAGGAAAAAAAAAAAAACACGGAAACGTAACGGCGACATTCCATACGCACAAAGTTTGAACGACCTCGATATTGCTTCAGTTGCTATTCGTTGGGCCTTTTCACTTTTCACCGAGCTCTCGTCGAGACGAACTATAGACTGCCGAAGAGAACAATGCAAATACGTGCATTATATCCCTTTTAACACGATTCCCTTTCTCTATTTCTACTAATTTGCGGTTATAATTCGTATCTTGATTACGCACAATGTGGTTTAAAAACTTGATAGTAGGTACGCACGATAAAATAATCAGAAATAATTATTTAGGTAGGTATATTTTTTGTAGGATATTATCGCTAATACGCATATATTCGCATCGATATGCAAAAATGAATTTATTAAGGTTCGCATTTATTTCGAAACTCGGTTAACGAAAGGATCGTCGAGTAAAAATATATCACGATGCCAAAGTCGTTTGTAATAGATTATATTTTATTGATAAACGCTTTATAAATTATAGGTCCATTCAAAAAATTCGGAATAGAATTACGATTCGTAATACGTTGCAAAATGTTTACGAGTAATTGTAAATGTACATAAACGAGACTTTACCTTATGTAGCTTAATTTTCTTTACACGTTAAGACAGATTCCAGTATGTCTTACCAACGCGGATTTCTTATTTTATTAAACAATTGAGTCGATCACGGTTTACAGTGGATGCGTATAAATGATTGCAAAATAAAATAATAGAACGGATGGTATCGTTTAGTTGCTAGAGGTACTCGTTTCATTACTGAAATTGTAATTAAGTTACGTACACGATAACCGATAAAGCGGTTTCCTTCCTTCTATAATCTCGAGCGAATTGATAATTTCGATTTTTCAATTCGAGTATTTATATATCTCGCTTCGTATCGATGTGTTTTATTTCATATTTCTTCTGTCCTTTTTTTTTATTTTGACTTATCTGTCATTTTTTTCCTCTGCATCGCTACTTTGCTCGTTGGATAATTTATTCGTGCTTTACTCGCATCCTTACCGACGTTGCGCGCAGGAAAGCAGAGTCCCGCAGGACATCGGAGAGAACTCGGACGATCGTAGAGAATTCTTTGTCAGATTTACGAAGAAAATATTAGGAACCCGATATCGATAGATTGGAACGATTCGTTATCAAAAATGACACATTTGAAATTAACTCGAGTAGAAATTATCGATCGCGTTACAGCTTATCACGTAGATGTTTATATATATACATACAGCGCGATTTCACGAATTTTCTATTTATCCTTTTACGCAAACACTTCCAAAAATACTACAATCGCATCGACGATCGCGCGTCACGTTGGTTTTATCTGCCGTGGCAGCCCGCTCAACCGGACGAGTCTCGAGTCGATAAATGCAACTTGTAGTCACTTAAAATTTAATCCTACAACGATTCCCGATGTTCACTTGCCCCGGCGGACATATAATAGGAACGGTGATGAAGGATCCTCCTCTAACGTTTCTCACATCGTCAAAGTCGAAGAGGAACGGTACGAATTCGTGCTCGCTCTTCGATGGCTTAGTATTTGCGACGGTGGTGCAGAGAAACGGAAACAGAACGAACACCGTTGTCAATACGATCCACGGGAGTCTCATGTTGAAAACGACGATCGATACGACTTCGTCCACAACGATTGACCGATTCTACGACGACAGTGGAAAACCGTGTTGCAACAACGAACAAGAACATTTTCGATTAGTCGAAACGCAGTTCGCGCAGCGCGATCGTGACACTGTTCGGTAAAAATATTTGCAATTTTTCACTGACGTCGAAAAACACGTTCGATCGTCGTCGCGTTTTCACTGCTGACTACACCATTGGTACTTTTCTTTTCATTGTCCGGATTACGGTGCTGTCCGATTACAAACACTGGAGACGCAGGTGAGAATTTCAACGATAGAGAAGTTTGCTTGTCGAAACGTCGTGTAACGATCTGCCTTATCAATGCGATAAACATCGATGGCAATAAAAACCGTTATCGCGCATACTCTACGCGGCTGTTCTTCAACGTAAGAACGCGGGAGAGGCCCTAACCTCGAACTCTTTCGATCGATGGACAAACTTTGGGATTTTCGTGGGCAGATAGCGCGGGCCTACGCGATAATTTTCATCGTAGGCATGTTCTTCCTTTTAAACTGGTTCACCAAACCTTCCTGCACACGCCACGTTCCCATCGTTCCCCCGACGGGCAGGGGACCACTTTCTTTCGGCCGGGAAAAATGATTATCTCACCCTGCAGGGTCACCCTGTCGTCCGTGGAATTTACATTCACGCCTCGCGTGTAATTGGAGAGCGGAGCGAGCCGATCCCAATGGACCCTACGACTCTGCGGAAAGACCAGCCGTTGACGAGAATCGCGTGAATCAGTAGCAAAGCAAACATCGTGTTCCATAGCGCATCGTTCTACGACTACGGCCGATCGCGCCACGATTGTTTCACCAGGCAATGATCGTCGGATAAAAGATCGCGATCGGTAATAATAATAAATCGGTAAAAATAATAATTCAGTCGCCGAAGTTGATTCGATACTAAACCTCGACTCGCTCAAACACGGCGTTGCATTTTCATCGCGCCGCGATAACCTTTGCTCGCACTTTCGATAATCCACGATGCAGCGGCGTTTTCATTGTCCGGTATATGCACGCGTATACATTCGCGTTCGACAGGAGTCGAGGCTCGTGTCTCTTCCGATCCAACCGACGCGAATATATACGATTGGTAACGAGATCGATTAAATTTTCCCTCTGTTTGGTTATGTAACGCGCGATTGCGAAGCGTTCTACTCGAGATACGTCGGATCTTGGAGGAACGAGTAGAAACGGTACACGAATCCGTAACGATAACCTTCGATAACGGTGTTGTTAGTCCGGTTTTTCGGTCGAGTTTTTAGTCGCACCGTTGGAAATTGTTTACGCGATCTGTTTCCACGGTGGCGTAACGTCGGGAACGTTAGGTCGATGAGTCTAATTCAGTCGGCGAGCAGCGAATCGCCGGAGAATCGGGAACCGTCCGTGGCGCCATCAGCCGTTTGCCGTGAAAGTAATAAAATGGTTGCTGCGTCGCGTCGCTCCGTGTAGCTCCGTGTCGCATCGCGTGATAAGTCGGAGCAGTCGTTAAGCCGTGACAATCGATTGGTGGTCAGACAGAGGTTGTGCGGCGTTCGAAATTTTTCCCTCATCGAATTAACTCGAGAAATTTCTCCACGATCTACGTACGCCGCGTGCCTCGTTAGAGCGTTAATCGCGCTCCAACTAGGATAACTAGGATAGGTAAGGTAAAGTCCCGGCGAGTTTTCTGTTGGTCGACAAGACAGTTAACGATAATGAGAGGTACGAAAGGCGGCGTGTTTCGAGGTGGAACGAGCATCGATTCGGAGGAGTAATTCGGCGGCAGGGAAATCGGGACAAGTGGAGTTGGCGTGAGCGAAAGAACGATTGCGATTATCGCCGCGACGGATCTCGAGCGTTCGTTACGTCGGTCTCGTATTCACCGAAGGGTTGAGTTTTCCCTCGGGGGAAGGGAATGGATACGCGCCGACGATGGTTAACGTGCGGAACATGTCGCGTCGATTTCTCAAACGTACGCGTCCCGTCCAGAAACGCACGGCCAGATTTTATCCGCGATTCGGTCTGCACGAGCGAAATATCTGGGGCGTCGATGATCGATTTGCCAAGCGACGAATCGCGTTTAAACGTCGAATAGGTAGAGTGGCGCCAGCGTGCGCGCTCGGTGTCGCCAGTGTGTGCGTAACCGAGGAGAAACTTAGGCGGCGATCTCGTTCTACGTAGACGGCGTAGGTGATAGCGTAGCTTGGGTAACAGGAGGAAAGCGTTTGAAAATTTGCACCGGCACTCGCTGGCTCTCGGTGTCCTCTTTTCTTTATTCCAAGCTAGCTGGGTTCCCACGAGCGCGGCGCACGACACGCTTGGTCTAGAAAGGCAATAACAAGACACGATTAAGATACGGTCGTGTTGCTCCTCGCTTCTCGGTTTCTGGACACTCGCGGACTGCGTCTTACACGAACGCAAACGTAACGCCGGCTAAAGGTGCAATTATTCCTCATTGATACGTTCGATTCAAAGGATAATTCTTTCTCGTCTCTCTCGACCGGCGCGAATACGCCAGCGTTTCTCGGTTTCCTTTCGAGAGAACCGTGCGCGGTGCGTTTCCGCGATCTGTCACGAACGCGGAATCGAACGCGCGTGCAATCAGCGGAGGTAAGAAGCGGAGGGAAATCGGGAAATCGGAGGGGAAGACGGGAGTTTTAACGCAAAGAGGAAAATCGTGGGATGGGTGGCATAGAGGAGGAGGGAAAGGAGAAGGATAACGGTGGATCCGGAGGTTCGAACCGGTATTACTCGGGCGGTTGGAATAATTTTCGGGCGAGAAGACACGAGAAGACGCTAAACGTCGTGAAAGAGAAGAGGCTTATCAGTGGGCGACTCGGAGAACGTTGGGAAATTCTGCGTGCCACAAAACCACCGCGTGTCCGCTCGGGCTTTGGCAATGTGCGAGAGCGACGTCTCACACGGAGGCACATACGCAGTGAGCCCAGCAGTCGTCAGCCAGCCAGTCAGCCAGTCAGCCAGCCAGCCAGCCGGGCAGGTAGAGTTAGGTAGATAGGCTCGATTTAAAAAGTAAATGACTGACGGACTGAGGTCGCCTACCACGCAATTCCAGTAGCGGGCAATTGCGTGCAAGAAATTATTTGCCAATGCTGACTGGCACGCAAGCTCGAAGCGAACGAGAAGGCGAACGCGAATGCCGAAGGTTGATGGGGGTCGGAGCGGAGAGGAGAGGAAAGGAGAGGACAGGAGAGGAGAGGAGAGGAGAGGAGAGGCGAGGAGAGGAGAGGAGAGGAGAGCACTGAAGCGACTTCGTCGGGGCCTTCTCTTCTTCTTTCAAGCATCGACGATCCCGTTATCATGCATACGAGCATCCGCGGCGCGCATCACCCGGACGATTCATCTGCTACTAACGGTGAAATTTCGTCTAGAACCGATCGCCGGCTCGCCTCGTATACTCGCGAGCGCGCGTACTTCATCTCTGCGCGATCGCGTGTCCTTATGTCCGCTCCGCTCGCTATCATTGCCCTCTTCTCGTCCTCGCTCTCTCTCGGCCGGATCCTCGGCTGGAAAGATAAGGATCCGAAGTCTCGCGACTAGATTGGAGAATTTCAGCGAACGAGGCGAGGCGTTCGCGGCTCGAAGCGGAAGGTTCGCTGGGAAATAATAATAAAGGGGCCCGGGGACCGGGCGTGTGCAGATGATCACGGGATCCGACTGGGATAAGGCGCGATTGAGACAATGAGCCCGAGTAGAAGCAGAAACGACGTGTCGTATCTTGCGTGGCCGATGCCGGTTACGCCTCTTGTCGGCAATATACGGAACGCGCACACCGATTATCAAAATTGTCGCTTCCTTCGTTACCTTTTCTCGGACATCTGCGTCCCTCCTTCGGCGGTCCGATGGACCCGTCGCGTTCTCTCCGTTCCAGTCGTGTAATACGATTCGTTTTCTGGCAGCTCTCTATGATGCCGGATTCCGTGGAATTCCAGGGCGTTTAAATGTCACTCCGTTCATCTCAACCGAGAGCCAACCTTTAAGCTTGACAAACCGTTCCATCGCGCTCCACCACTCCATGAACTCCATCCTCTCTTTCGACCTTCTTTCAGCGTTCTTTCTTTCCTTTCCCCCGTCACGTTCCGCTTCTCCTTCGCCGGTGGGACCGAAGCGGTCTCGTTACGGACTATAGGCGAGCCGTAGAGCAGACCTAACATTGGTCGCGAGTAAGAAATTATCCGCGGACCGGTACCGGCTAATTTTACGAGCCTCCGATGGCAATGCGCCGCGTCCAACGATCGCCTGCCCTGGCCGTCGCCTAATTTTACGAGGCTGTCCCTCTTAACGTCTTCTCCTTTTCAACGTCATCATAGCGCAGAGAAGCTCGCGTGCCTTTTCTCCAGCCACGGTTTCGTGCAACCATCCTCGCTGGCCTCTCCGACCATCGCTGACCATCCACGCACCAACGACTTCGGGCTAATTCCAAATCATTCGTCTCTTTCGATCCGCGTTTCTAAACTGACCACGACCACGACAACATCGACATCCAGGCCGGAGGAAAGGAAAGGAAAGAAAGGCGGTGTGGCGGAGTTTACTTTTAAATAGAAAAGGTGTAACGGCGTTTTCCTGACGGAATTGGAAACCGCGGCGAGAGAGACCGATGAATGGGAACATCAGCTGGCAACAATTACATCCGCATAACACGGGCCGGTTGTTCGTCCGCACAGTTAAGCGGTAGCGAAAATTCACGGGGCCGTGGTAGCCTGAAGAATTATGTGGTTGCACCGACACCGACTGATTTTACGACGCGCCGTTGAGCTCGTATCTAGCTCAATCTCGTATCTTATTTTACGAGGCTGCCCCTCTTAACGCCTCCTTAGCTCCGGAGATCGGCCAACACGCGCCCGTAAACGTAAACGGCTCGTACGTTCCGTGCTGAATTTCCAGTCGCCTCGACACGCTTCGTCCTCGATGATTTTTCCCCCTGGCCCCCTCCGCGACACCGCCCCTTAATTAACGGGGTCCAGCCCCGACGCGGTTCCCCGTTACGTTATTGCGCGCACCCTGCCAACCGACGCCACTTTTCTCCCCACACGTGCACGCGCGTACAAACCGCCGAACCTTTCTCTGACAATGTTCCAGACCTTTGTTTTGCCCCTTTAGCCGGTTGGTTACCGAGTCCTAGGTACGCGGACGCCTATCGACTCGACGCCGCTCTCCGAGCATAGGTGTTCGTGCCAGCACTCCTCTTCCAGCTCTTGGAAATTTTAATTTCATCGCCGCGCCATCGATTGCCTTCCCCTTACGAGCCGACCGGCTTCGAGGAAGCTGTTTGAATTTGGATCGATGGGAAACTTTAATTCGAGTCACCGATTAGAGCGTCGTGAGATGTATTCGATGCCATTTGCTTGGAATATCGAGGAAAGTAGCCGTGGTTTTCGAGTTTAGAGGAAATTTGGATAATAGAATCGAGTTTAACGGACGGGAGGGGGCTCGCGATCGAGGAGAAACCTAAATTCGAGTCGTTGAAACGAAGATCAAGCGTAGCGAAATCTATTCGTTGGCGATTTCGGGGAATACCCAGATAGGTGCGCGTGAAAGTGGTTTTGGAGCAGAATTCGAACCATCGAAGTAGTCTAGATCACTCGTCTTGAAATATTTATTCTTCCCGTTTCTAAAAATTCGCAGTCGCTTTTGGTGAAATTAGTATCGATCTTGGTTCTTCGACCGCACGCTCTTTTTATTTTCTTTTACTTTCTATACTCGAGTGCACGTCCATAGTCTTTGCGTCAATCGCGATAGAGTCGATACTTTTAGAATATAAATTTCAAGCATAGCGATAGAATCTTTTCGATTCCCTTTTCAGGGGCCAAATTTGGATCGCTATTTAAAAGTTAGTCGAATTTACTATTCTTCAGTAGTACACCGAGGTATACGCGAAGGCGACGAGTTTGGAGCGGAGGGGAGAATAAAACTTCGGCGCTTGGTCGAAAAACGAGTCTCGACGAATCTGAAAGGTTTGGTAAGGGTATAAAAACGATTGAGAACCAGCGCGGATGATCTCGCGTGCCGACTCGCGGTACCGTGGACCCGGTCGTCTAAGAAGCGTCACCCTCGGAGCGTGACTCGGGCCGGATGGGGTGTTGGCTCGGTCGGAAAGGAGAATCAGTAAATTCCGTTATTAAAGGAACGGGTAAAAACGCGGGCGGAAAGGAGGGTTGGCGAGGCGTGGCGAGGCGCGAAACGGAATGTGAAGCGGTGCAATGGCCCAGCCTCTAAGAACAATGATCGACTACCCTGCCGAATTTTACGACGTGGCTCTTTTCTTCGCGCCGCACGGGCCCCCTGCGTGCTAACCACCTTGGCGGATGAACACACCATGCATAACGAATGTTACGGGTATCCTCGTGTTACGGTACAGGCCGGCTACCCGAATACGCGAACACGTATGCACCGTGTCGCGTTCCAGCGTACACGGTAAATCGCGTGGAAAATCGCAATGATATCGCGCGCTTTCTTACTCTGAGCCAAGGATTTCGTTCGTCTTCCGTCCGATTGCACGGCCAATGGGAATGCAACGGGAAGGCACGGGAAGAAAGAGGAGACGCGGTGTGTAAATGACGTTAGATCCACGTGTAAATACATAGGCATCGTCGGAATTGGTCGGATAGGCAGGCGTTTGGCACGCGTTTGGCCAAAGGCGCGGCGGAAGTTATCGAAGCGGATGGCGATGGACGCGCGACGGGTTATCGCGCCGGATCCGAGACACGCATAGACCGGATGACGACGGCGTCGTTAGAGCGGCGAGAGAGAGGAGAGAGAGAGGCGGCGTGCGCTACCGTATACACGACACGGTATCCGTATCAGAGATCGGAAATCAGGCGCGGATCCCTGCCCGCGTTGATCGCGTTCGCTCCGGGAAAAGTAATTAAAGAATTAATTAATCGGAGGCTTACTCAGCTAAGTTCGGTCATCGATCAAGGCTAACCATGGCAGGCCGTTGTTTGCCGCTGACAAAAAACACCGCTACCGAAATCATAGGGAGTCCATTGTGGCCCGCTTCGTTTCTCTTTCGTCCCTCTCTCATTCACAACTCACTGTCTCGCCGGCCCCCGATGGACGCGACGCGAACAGGCATAGCCGATGAACGCCGGTCGGAATAGTAACCGAAGATTGTTCTCGAACCGATACTCCGGATCCGGGGGTACAGCGCGGAAAAGGCGAGAAGCGAAGCGGCGGAGAGCAGCAGGATCGACGGAGTCGGAATGCAGCTCGCGTGCTCCGTTCCCGTCGTTACAAATTAGAGTAAAAATCATGAAGGAGAATCGTGGCAAATAACTCGCGCAGCGGGAGGGTTTCACCGGGTTCAACCCGGCGAACAATGCCTTCTTCTCCTTCCTCCTCCTCCTCTCTCTCTCTTTCTCTCTCTCTCTCTCTCTCTCTCTCCGACCGGCCGCTTCTTTTTCTTCCTTTCTCTCTTTCGGTTTCTCACCTTTCTGCCCTCTTCTGCTCCCTCGACTCGCCACTTTCTTTCTCTCCGCCGCCGCGCCGCGCCGCACCCCTCCCCCTCTTCGTCTATTCTTATCAATTTATCAGTACGTTTAACGACGATAGGGGGCAGAGTTTGGGAGATGGAACCTCGGAGCGTCGGGACGGCGTTGGAGAACGCTAACGGGAGAGGTAGACGTAACGATCAAACGAGCACGTAAGGAAGCGAGGCGATGGTTTTCGACAGCGTTGGCACATGTCATGTCAACCGGTCCCAATAAACTGTCCCGCCTCTCGGCGTTCCAATGCCGTTCCAACTTTACGTTCCATCGATGTCGTAATTACCGCGTTCGGGCATCCCCCTTGCTCGTAAATCGCCGGCAGTGGGGTCTTAATTAAGCAGCGTGGACTCGTTAATCGTTGACTCGATAACCGCTCGCGATCTGCTTAGCCGCAGCCTCGCGCCATTTGCGAATTCGTCGTTACCTATTCCCCGAAATCTAGCGAAATCACCCCGAGAAGAGTAGAGAAGACAAGGGACGATGCGAGGGATTGGGGTGAGAGATTGGATGGCGAGGAAAAACGTGGTTATCGGCCGGATCGGCGAGGCGTATCGGGAAACCCCCGGGGGTTAATGAGCTCCGGGCTTATTAACGGGCGAAAGAAGAGACCGGTGGCGGGAAAAAGAGGATGACCCCGGCGGGTCCCAGCGGGCTCAAGGTCCCGCAGGAGCGGCATTGGGCAAAGATCCAGCCCAATAGAGTCGTAGCCGATACAGTCGCTATCGGAAGTGGTGGTCGACCGCCGCAAATCATAAGATTAGAATTTTAAATTCGCGTCGGATACGGCAGGCCAGGGATGTGCCTCGGCCACGTGGTACGATCCGCGTGGTCGGATTCCCTCGAAATCTCGATGCATGATCTCTCGGTCGCTTGGCCGAGGAGAGGAAGATAGAGCGAGACCCACGTCTCACGGATGTAAACTCCGCGCTGGCGACCGAATAAAAATCGAACGGGCCCGATTGGAATGTGAATAACGGCCATTGTACGCGGGACATGCAAACCCGACCCCATGCGACGACCGTCCTGGACCGGTCCGTTTCGCGAACCTTCGATGGATTGGTGACTTTTATCCCGAAACGCTCCCCTCTCGCCACGCCATCTGAATCGTTTGATGTCCAGCGTGCTTTATCTTCGATCCTGCTTGTTCTCGCGACCCACGAGATCGGCCAAAGTTTCCGAGCAGCAGCAGCAGCAGCAGCAACAACGACGGCGACGGCGGTAGCGACGGCCAAGACGGCGTCTCTCGGCCACTCTTCGGGGAGAATTAGCGAGTAGGATCGGTGGAACATCGGCCGAGCGAGGTTGGTTCGTGCGTGTAAATAAAACGGTGACAACTTCCTCGGCGGCCTCTCGGAGGCCACTCGGAGGTGGAAACGGCGCTGGACGGTGGCGACCTGGCCTTTTCCGGCGATCGTTATAGCCGCGCGGTCCCGGCTAATTACGATATTAACATCGAGCGATCGAGCGATAGATCTCGCCGGGCAGAGAGAGGAGAGAGAAAGGGAAGGAGGGAAGGTAGGTCAACGTGGTAAAGCAGGCCAGTAGGCTGGTGCGTGTAACGATGGCTTGCCCCACGTGCCCAATCAGCGTGTTTCTTTGCCGAGGCCACCACGGGCCGCCGGTGCAGGTCTACTCTTTCTGGCGATCCCACAACCAGGGATAAAAAAAAGCCTAATCAGAATGCGTCCCGTCCAGCCAATTAGAAATACCCTGTTTTACCGACTGTCACCGTGGATCGCGTATTGAGTTGTATCGTCCGACTTATGTTCGCTTCGTGAGTCAGCGATCCCCGAGCCACCGGTTCAATCCCACTCTCCCGGTCCTCTCCTGTCCTCCTTCCTTCCGTACGGCTTTCCGCCTTTCCTCCTCTCTTGCACGCAACGGATACACGTACGCACGGAGGCCACACGCACGCCTACGCCAGCGATCGACCCGCAGGGGTCTCCACGTACGGTGGATTCTGTATGGGCTGATGCTTGATTTACGGCCATCGAGACCCAGCTCTCGGGACTCCGCTCTCGGTAGTAAAAGAGAACTGCAAATAGTTCCTTCGATGGGCTGCGCTGCGCCTGGCCCGCAAATATTCCGCTCTCTAATTGCATTGATTAGGGCGGCCTCGGACTCGTTCGCGGAATAAAGACGGAATTGCTGACCGGCCAATCGGAGGCTCCACTCTCGCGTTCTCTCTTCCGTTTCTCCCCCCTGTGGCGGAAGAAAAATCGGGCAGGTCGTCAGTGAGTAGATGTGGCGGACCAGGATGCACGCCGGCCGGGACAACCTATTAGCCGAGCCTCGAGTCCTCCCAAAAATCACCCGCAGAATTTCTCCAGCACGTTGTTATTCGCGCTGTTTATCATTCCACGTCGCAATTAGGGCGAAGACGTCTGCGTTGCGGTCCTCCACGAGCCCTCTGTTTTCTCCTCGTCCTCCACGCATCTCCCGAAACGGCCATTCGCCGCCAATTTCCCCTATTTTACCAACCGAGAAAATACAGTCGAGGTAATCAAATTGCGTGGACAAGCGGATCGGTTTTCCCGGCCACGGGAAATCGCGTAACCTCTCGAACGGTGCTGGATATTACGAGGGAAATCGAAAGGGAGAGAAAAATTCAGCCCGAAGCAATATGCAAATGACGGAGCTGGAGTCTGATTAAGGTACTTCTCCGGTGGCGATACTGGAGGCGAGAAATCACCGTACCCGGCGACCTCCTCTCATTTTATTTTCGCGTCCGAGGCGCGCTCGTTTGCTGTCTCGGTTCAACGCTAACGAGCCTCTTAGCAGTAATTATTCTGATTAATATCTCCTCCACTCGACGGTGACCAGAGTCGAACAGACCACGATTCTACGCACGCGTTTCTCTGTCGGTCCTCCTCCAACCTTCGACAACCCTTTGATCCACGCGGTCGATCATTTCCACGCGGTCGTGAGCGGAACGAGGACGGAACGAGCCGAGCATCAACGAGCTTTACGACGCTCCTCGTCGAGGTTTTTGGGTTCGCCGCGTGATTGGCTATTACCGTCTCCGTTCTCGACGGTTATGTAGCGCGCGGAACCGCTCAGGATTGAGTCCTCTGCGCCTTCTCCTACTCCTTTTGTCTCTTCCTATCGTGCCACTCTCTTCTCGCTCCGGAGAACCAGCATCGAGAGCGCCCCTCGCTTCTAACGCTTCACCCCTTCTCCTTTCCTTTACTTTTTATCCACAGACTGCTCTGCCGCGGCGAGGATTCCTTGGTTCCCGAGGCGACTCGTTATATGGCCTGGCCAGGGTTCAGCCTCGGGGTCGCCGCTCATTTCTGCCTCCTCTTTCTTCTCCCCGCTCATTCTCGATCGCGTTCCTGCCTCGCAAATTCGACGTGAAATTTCCAGCTCGCGCAGAATTTACATATCCTTCGGTCATTTCGACCTATTTGTCCGCGTACCCTGGCGGCCGCGAAGCTTTCTTCGCCGTGGTGGACAACGAGGAAATCGGAGAAGCGTCCGATTGATTGGATAACAGGACCTGCTGGAAGAAGCAGGTGCAGCGAGGGACGTTGGACCTAGCATGGGTTAATCGAGAAGGAAACGGGTGCCGGTGAAATAAAAGGTGGGCGGGGGAAAGACAGGCGCGGGGATCGACAAAACGAAAAGGTGCGCTCGCCGGACGGAACGGAGAGGAATGGCCCCGCGAGAGAACGAGAAACAAGCGGTAAGAGCGAGAGGGCAGAGGGAGCTGGCGGAGAGTGAAAGGGAAGAGAGCGGAGGTAAGTTGGTGCGGATTGTGCGGCTGGCCGCACAGAGATACCAGTAGCACGGAGAGAAGGCTGCTTGCCAGGGCAAAGAGGCAGCCTGAATTATCGTGATATTTAAATTAACAAATGACATTCTGCATTGTCATAGCCTGTCCGCGGCTCGCCCCCTATTGTACCAGCCTCGAATTCCCCGACCGTGGCCCAGAGACGAAGACGTCTTGCCTAGGTGACGCGACGCGACCGTCCTCCGGCTCCCTGCCGTCTATTACCTTGCTATACCTTCCATTTGGCGCTCCCCGTCCTTTTTTCCCGATAATTCCATCCTCCCAATCCTCCCATTCCGACCAAGCCACGCCAAACCGAAACTTCCTCCTGATAAGGAAGAGAAAATCCCCTAATTGCGATGCTAACCGCGATGAAAATGTTAATCTCGCGATATCTCGATCATCGGCTGCGATTATCGATTGTCCGCGTGTTTTACGTCGGCTGTTCCACGAGAAGCGGCGTTTACTACCGGCCGAACGATTTCTCCCTGCGAGATACCAGTTTTTTCCACCGGGTATAACGAGCACTACCGAAGCGTATCTCGGCACAACTACCCTAAACAGCTAATAATTCTGGTCGCAAGCCGGCCATTAAAGTCCCGGTCGGTAGGGGAGCGAAAGCAAAACGGACGGTCATTCGAAACGAAGTAATTACTATTACTAATAAATGATTACTGGCCAACTACCGTTTAGCGCGGACAACACCTGCCATATCGTCCTTCAAAATTCCGTCTATTCGCTAGGAAACTGCGTGGCGAAAAGAAATCCGCTAGTCGGCTGGACATTGACGGCTCCCGCGCGCGAGTTATCGGGCCAATTACTCATAATAACGTCAATCGGCTTGTAAACTGACCGGCGTCTACGAGGAATCCGGTCTTGGCCGTGTGCTGTATAATCTTTATCGTCGCGATATATAGTCCAAATAAGTAAATCGAGCGTTAATCTTGCCGCTAGTGATCCTCTCCGATACTCTCGGTGACTGGAAGCTTGGGACTCGACGAAGAGGCAGGAGGAAAGGAGGCCGGGAGTGTTTCCTCGATCAAAGGGCGAAACAGAATGAATCTTCGGGATGGAAAAGGCTTGGGACAGAAGTTTAACATACGGCCGCGCGACGCGGAGGCTAGTGGACCTGTCTGCCATCTCCCATGCTCGTAGATTCTGCGAGAAAACGTGTCCTTGGCGTTGCTAGCGTAGCGCATAAACTCGGCCGAATTGCTCCCCGGCCGGCCGACACGGTGGCTCTCTCGCGGTTGCCCACCTTGCATCCAAGTGAATAAAGGGTAGATACACGTTCTCATCATGGATTCGTCGGGACAAAACAAACCCGACACCACGACGTCCCACGGCACTCTTGCTGTTCTTCGCGATCTTCGGGTGGCGAACGTGCGAGACGAAGAACGAGCAGCAGGAGGAAGCCGACCCCGACCGACTAACAACAGGGAGAAGAGGATGAAGCACCAGAAGCGGCAGCGGACCAACGGCGGGAGGAAAAGTGAGACGGAGACCGAGCCTGTGTACACCGAAGAGTCGACGAAAGGAAACAGGATCGTCGGAGGAAGCAGCGGCAGCAGTGGAGGCAGAAGAAGAAGGAAGAGAAGAGCTTCTCTTCTCCGAAACCGGTCGTTACCGAATTTGAAACCTCCTTCTCTCGTTGCGGCCCGTTTTTCCATACCGGTCGGTCGAAGTGGACGTGAACGATCGCGCGAGACCGAGCAGCCCCCGTCTACGAGATTCTCCGGAGAAGATGATCAATTTCGCGGACGTGGATAAACCAGCGGGAAGGCCTACCGGCGCACTTGGCCAATCTTTCCCGCGGAAAAAGCGCCGATTGAGATATCGTGGCTCATCAGCCCCTTCAAAAAGCCGGATATCAATCCATCTCAGCGCTGCGGGTCCCGGAAAGAAAATTGAAGATTGAGATATCGCCGGTTCGCTGTATCGGCCATGATGCCTTCCAGGCACCATATTTACGAGCGCCGCTGAATAAACAAACGCGCGCGGACTCTCTTTCTCTCTCTTTCTCCCTCTTTCTCCCTCTTTCACCTGGCCCACCTCTGTCTTTCTCCGGCTGTTCGTTCCTGCTGCAGATCGAGACAAGCCGTGCCACTAGATCGTGGCGCATTTAAATTCCCAGAAAATGTACGATCTGTTAGACGGCGAGGATCGTAAGTCGTTTCATCGTGACTAAAAAACGTGGGCCTGAACGCTGCTTGACGCTGACGCTTCCTGGACTATGTCGGCGTTTTTAATGCGCCGTCGATCCTTACGAATAATCCTCCATTCACACACAGCTACACACCGATATACCGCGATATATAACAGTTAATTAATATGTTCAGCTTGTCAGCCACGACTCTGCTCTACAGCTGCTCCCTCTTCCGTTCTTCCTTCTCTCACTCCCTGCCGCTCCGCTTTCTCCATCACTCCGACTCTCCCTCGCCGGCTTTGCGCTCTGTCTTTGTGCATGAGAGAATTAATTTCGCGCATGACGAGGATGCTAATGCGTTTCGTATTTGTAGCAGTGTTGTATATGCAAATGATCGTTTGAAAAGGGTTCGGTTATTAGTTTCAGCTATTCGTCGTTAGCTTTTTGCCCGTTCCGTTAAGGGTGGCGAAAAAATTCATTTCGATACGGTGGAATCTTTAACGAGAGGTTTAAGGGGGTTAGAAGCATCGAGAGACTTTTATCGCCGTCCGAGGTGTCGTTACGATGCGTCGAAAGGGTGTGCTTAACGATGATTTAGATTTCTCAAGATTAATGCATTTTCGCGGGACCCTATCAATAAAAACACGCCACGCCCATGGCAAGTCGCCGGCTGGCAATGATTCGTATAAACTTGTCTGGCGTTTTCACTGGAGTATGCCGTAGTAAATCTCTCGAAATATATCGAACAATATCCCGAAACAGATCGACGGCGAACAGTTCAGGGACGTACTAAGCGCCGCGTACTCGCTTCTTATAATTCCCTCGCAATGGAGCTCTCGCGTCGTTTATTAACCGGATTATTAACTGCGCTAACTGGCCAGGACATCCAAACGACTTTCAATCACATTTCCATTATTCCCGATGCGCGATTTATTTTTATAGCATCGCCGGATATCAGACAGTTACGTACTCTTCATCCCTCGTGAATTTACACAACCTAATTAATTTGCATCATTTGCCCGTGTACCGCGATGGGTAAAATTGCATGTATGTCACGTTGGTTTTGCGAACGGCCATAAATTTGCGAAAAGAAATCGCACGACGATGTTTATGGGGGCGGTATAAAGAGTGAGGCTTGTACTCTCAGATCCTCAAGTGGGATTTTTACTCGCGTGATTTTGTAACGAAAACGGATTTTTGTGTACAAAATTATGAAAATTCAAACTCTGGTAATATTTCACAAAATTTTTCATTTTTCGATATTCGCGAAACCCGTGATAGTTAATTTTCGATTTTTCGCGTTGTCGAGTGATTTTATGTTGAATAAACTATACTGTTTCGTCGAAATTGCATTCTACTTGTTATAACTGCAAAAACCAGCTGATTTTTCACTCGTTGTCATTCATTATGACCAGTGTAAATATACGCTCAAATATTGTACTATATGTACTCTTCCAGTTATTATAATATCGGTGATGCGCTCTATTCACAGTGAAAACACTTGGCAAAAAATCTATATGATTTTTGAAAATATAGACACTACAGGAATTCGGTTCCTAATTATTTGGATGTAAGAATAAAATTTTCTAAGGAGCTATCAACGTTTCAATTTTTACAATCTCGTAAGCGAAGAAAGGGTGTTTATCTTCTGCTATAAAAACGTCTATGTAGAAATTCAATTTGCGGATGTGAAAGCGCAGGCTTTTCTCTTTTTATCGAGCCCACAGATGTTATCGCGCGATTTTTCTTCGCGAGCTCAGAGCTGTTCAAACAACCAAGTAGCCTATAGATTCGTTTATGCTCGTCACTGTGTACTCGTACAATTTTATGGCTATCGCTACGAGTGGATAGCGAGTGATAGACAGAACAGATATAACTCTTCTTTTCTCGTATTATAGAGGTCGGATTCTCCCTATGAAGCAATCGTTGCGTAACAGAAATTGTCGAGTATGTACTCACTATATTTGTATCCCATGGAGGCTGTGTGCCTCTCTTATGGTTGTCTATTCATCCTCTCCCATGTTAATTAGTCCCTTCAGCGATGTATAAGGAAGCGTGCAAGAGAAAGGACGTCCGTGTGTAAAAAAGAGAGAGAGAGTGACTTTGTAAAAATAGAAGACATAATTGAGTTAGTTAATACGACGTTAAGTGCTTCATTAAATATACTCGCTATTACTCGCAAGCTCGACTTCAGTGATTTCTGCAGAAGCTAGGGGTTTTTAATACCTTTTCGAATATTCGTAAATCTAATTTAATCCTAGGATGACGTGGCCTTCGTGTCAAATCTCGCGATCATAAGCTACGCTAATCACGCAACCATAATTATATTCCACGAACATCTAAAATTTTAGGCAATTATATTTTTCACGAAACCGGTGTACGGTGGTTAAATAAATTTCTCGTAACTAATCCCGTAGATTACAATGACAAGTCTAACTCGTCGCAGATTCTTCGTATCGAAAGTCACGATCATAAGTTCCGCTAATCACGCGACGATAATTATATTTAGCGCGTTTCAATGCGAAGGCTGGCTAAACTCATAAAAAATGAAGTAAATTTATATCTAATTACTTGAACACTGAAATGCTACTTGAACCCATAAAGGGGGTTAAGGAAAAAGAAATTCGGTGACAAGGGGAAATTGTTGTTCAATTCGGAGAAAGAGGACGTGTTAATCTGAATTGGTGGCAGTCAGCCACGCAAATTAGCTAGAAGCCTGGAATTACGATGTTGAGGAATGGCGAGGAAAGTCGAGGGTAGTGGTGGATTCGACGGGCCGTGGAAGTTCATCAGGAAACGCAGCCGGTGTTGATTTATTCCGAAACTCGCGTGATCAACGTCAACGCATGAGACACCTTCGCAAATAACGGAGGATCCCTTAATGATTCTCGGTGTGCAATCTCGGCTGATGACAGAAAGGTAGAAGAGAAAAGAATGTTAATCTCCTATTCTCTACAGCAGCGTCCCGATTTTTTGCCCTGCCAGCTCCGCGCCCCTTCTGAGCTTATTTTTCGTGATTTATGTCGCTCGGAAACGCGGGACTCGACTTTTTCTAGACCGGTCAGCCTCCGGGACGGTCCATAGGTCCCGGCTAATTTCGTAATACGCCGATCCGTGTCCGCCGCTGGAAATTCATTAGCGTCCGATAACCGATTCAGATATCGCTGCCAACGTTTTCCCACGTTAACCGTCGCCCCTGCCTCGTTTTTCTTCACGATAATCGTGCTTATTCAATTTCGCCGGATTCCACCCCCTCCGTCTTTTTATTTACGACGAGCCGCGGTTTCTGAGATTTAGTGGTCGGTCACGCGTATCGTTTCGGGTTAGAGCTGCCGCTTATGGTCAAGGATTTTCTA
>NW_027471512.1:0-24307 GCF_051020765.1 Lasioglossum baleicum
CTTATTTCTCACCGAGCAGTTATTTATAATCTGAACCCTGTCGGATAAAAATAAACAACGAACAGGATTTCGACGAAAACGAAGAGTAAGTCGACGATGTTCAACCATTCGTAAAGGCAAATCCACGAATTTTTGTTACCACTTAAAACGATACAAAATATCGGTGAAATACCGATTAAAGCTGGAAAGAGATCCCTTAATTACAAATAGCGCGAAAGACGCAGAATTATAAATATTAATCGTTGTTAATTGAAGTTAGCAATCCTTGGCAGAAAACCTTACCTTCTACGAAAAAAGACACATTAAGAAATTACACTCCCAATTTTCCCAAATTTTTATCGAATTTTATTTCTAACCGACCAGTTATTTATAATCTGAACCCTATAGGATAAAAATAAGCAACGAACAGAATTTCGACGATTCACAACCATTCGTTCACCTTCGAATCCAATGTTAACCACATGGATATCTCTCTGGCTGTTTTCTTAAGTTTTTGTTACGATAAGGAGACCCTGAAACGGTGACAGGCCAGAACAGAGAGTCAAAGCACAGGCCAGGCTCGGTATTAATGATTCAACGCGAGATAAAAAGAATACCAACGTAACTTATCCTGCTGCGATGTCATAAGTATAGATTTCAAGAGTATCAAAGGTGGAGCCGAGCAAACGAACCGAGTGTCTCAGACCCCAATGCAAACTCCTGAGACCCCTGCGACGCTTCTTTCCCTTTATCCTTTCGTATATCTACGTATATCTCTCAGACTGGCTCTCTGACTCTCTCTCTATCTCCTAAGACACCGCAATAGAGGAGAGAAAATTGGAACCGGTGACAAATAGGCTCTGGGTCAGCTTGTTTGCCTAACACAGCGAAACTGGTCTATTAAAATCGCAACGGAGACAATTCGACGCGATCTAGGGTCCAATCGTCGTGCTCCAATTTTATTTTACTTTTTTTTTTTTGTTTCTCTCTCTCTTGTTTTATTTATCTTCCACGAACAGAGGAAATTGCTTCCATTTGTTTCGGGCTTTATTTCAATTTTATGACTGACAATCGATACGCGTTAATTGTCGCATTTGTCGACGAGGAGGGAAACTCGGAGCGTGATGAAATACAAGAAATTGCCGGAAATTCGATTTCCAACTGGAAACGCGGACAGGGATATTTCTGATCGATGATTTCGCTGTTGCAAACCCGCCTGTTCCCCGCTTCCAGCGATATATTAGTAGATAAACGGAATTTACGCGCGAGTTCGAAATCTCACGACTCCGGAACTATGCAGGCAAACAATGTTCCAGCGTTCCCTTGTTTTTATTCGTAACGCGAATTTACAGGATTACACCGGCCCGGTGATTTATCGCTCGATTATTACCGAAATTGCTCGTAAACTTACACGGGGATTATTGTCGCGGGTTTTGCAAATGTATCGGGCGGTTTACGGGCACGGATTTCGCGGAAGGAATCTGCAATAAAATTTTAATTCGCGAGTTTGAAAACGGAATGGGACACAAACTACAATAATAACAGAAACGAATACTAATAAACGCTTGTTTCTTATATTTCTACTTTCTACTGACCGATTCATGAAGAACAGTAGAAACTTTTCAATCTATAATATACCCACTCACCTAAACTAACTCAAAATTGTATCCCTATTTATTTCGGAATAGTATCCTGTTTTGAAACCGAAATTCTTTTTAGATTAGGTTTGGGTTAGTATTAATTATTTTAATTTTAATTTTTGTAAGATTGTTTTTATCGAATGCGTTATTAGCCAGGAAATGAATGGTTGCATTGACCTAACAAAACACAAAATTATTCTTAATATTCAACAACTATTTAATCATCCTTTAATTCAGTCTTGAAACCGAAATTCCTTTTAGGTTAGTATTACTTATTCTACTATACAACTATTACTACTATTCTAATATAAAACTAGAAATTAAATTTGGAGGTGGGAAAAAAGTAGCTTTGCCTTTTATATCGACCCCACAAATATTATTATATAATTTCTCCACGAATTACTATTCAAATATCAACGTAGCATAGATTCAGTTTTGCTCTTCACTGTACATATATTTACAATACTGTCAAAGATCTACCTATTTTATTCTCCTTTATTTGCTACAATTATCGAATTTATCTCTGTTCCCACGTCATCTGCTACCATAGTTTTTTAACCATCGCTTGAATCCTTCCCGGTAACTTTAAAAATCCGACGACGTTTTAATTCCCGACATAGAAAACCGAGAAACAGCCTAACATCGCCGAAGAAGTCATCGACCAGCGCGGAAAGCTCCGAAACAGATTAATCACAACGCAGACCCTGTCTCCATCCAGCCAGCCAGCAAATCACAAGCTCCCCTTAACTTTCCCTCTTGCCCTGCCAGGTGCAACAGACCTATTAAGCCGGAAACCTGCTCAGAAACGCATTAACCATGACAAATGGTTCAAAGACACTCTCGTATTTCAATGTTCCTATCACGCTCTAATCGTGGTATACGAGTGCTATCGGAAGAGGAGAGGCAGCGACAGTGGCCGTAGGAATAACAACCCCTGGCACCATCGACCAGCCAGGCTTTTCGTTCGCGCCCAGGCTCTGGGACCGGGCGATGGTCCCCATGGAACACGACTAGCGCGTTTCGCCACCGGAACTCTGCACCCCATGGCACCTCCAGCCGCGTTTCTACGTGTCGAACGATAAACGAGTGGTCCTCGATGCGTGGTCGAATTAGCCGCGTTACAACGAACTGCAGTTTGTCTGCCGGATATTTGCGCGTGCTTTATCGAGCATCCTCTTCGGGACACGGCCGTGACAATAACGACACAATGAACGGTGAATGGCGTTCGAGTTTAGCTTCCCAAACGGTGCTTTCCGTCGTGGGACTCGGTTGATAGATGAAGAAGAATACCGAAGGTTCGAACTGTAGAGTGAATGGAATTCTCTTGGATCGAGGATCTTTGAGGTTTCTGAGGTTGCTTACGGCTTCTTGTTTCATATTTATACTTGGTTTGTCTTAACATTCAATTTACCGTAATGGACGAAGTTATTTCAAAGATGAAACGGTAGAATGTGAATGTTTTTGGAACCAGGTGATACATCTTTGTAAATTTAGTAACGACGAAAAGAAGAATTCTTGTATCCAGGATCTTTAAGGCTTCTAAGGTTGCTTAGGGCTTCTTGTTTCATATTTCTACTTAGTTTGTCTTAATATTTGATTTTGCAATTGTAGATGAAGTTATTTCGAAGATGAAACAAAAGAATGTGAAGGTTTGGAGGCAGGTGATGCATCTTTGTAAATTTAGAAACGACGGAAAAAAGAATTCTGAAGCTATAGGGTGAATAGGATCTTGTTCTTGTCTTGTTCCTTGTTTTTACTTCATCTGTCTTAAAATTCGATTTTACGGTTGTGGATAAAATTATTTCAGAGGTGAGATAGAGAAATATGAAGGTTTAGAGACAGGTGATCCATCTTTGTGAATTTGGTAACGACGAAAAGAAGAATTCTAAAGTTTTAGAGTGAATAGGATTTTCTTCTCGTTCTTGTTTCTTGTTTCTACTTCATCTGTCTTAAAATTCAATTTTACGGTTGTGGATAAAATTATTTCGAAGATAAGGTAAAGAAATTTTTTTAATTTAGCGACGGACGAGTGTCTAACTTTTTTAGGGACGAATTTATTAAGATTATTTCTTAGTTTTATAAGAGACACGGTAATTAGAAGGGATTTCGCGTAACTTAAGATATTTATTATACATATTCAAAAATTGATACACAAACCGTTCCAGTCCCTGAAACGGATGTAGATCGGAGAAGACAAGCATAGATCGAACGATCGCGATTTCTTTATATCAGTGGGAACGTTTTGCGTCTTGTTATTCATGTATGCAAGCGATAAAACGCATTATGCGAGTGAAAAAGTTACGTGTGCTACGAATTTACATCGCGAGCCTGATTTACGATGACCCTACTTTCAAAACAGTTATTAATCCATTGTGATCCAATTTATTTTTACGGTACTCGCGAATAAATTTACGAGTAAATAATTCATCGAATATAATACTTCCTTCCCCGACCTGCACCTCGGAAAACTGTGATATTCCCGTCTGAACGGAGTCAGGAAAGTTAGCGAAAGTAGGCCGGAGAGTGTGAAAAAAGAAGCGGAAGGTTACAGGATCCGAAATTAAGACATCAGTTTCAACCCAAGAACTTAGAACGTCTAAAACTCACGAGCCAGGAATAAGTGGAGATTAAAGCTGCAAGATAAGTTGTAATTTAATAGGAAAATAAATCCGAGCTAAATATTAAATCATCCGGAAAGTCATTTCAGTTTTTTCTAACAGAGAACCTAATTTTTTCACATCCAGTTTCACGCTTCAGTCGCACAAGAAAAAAAAAAGAAAAAAAAACGAAATGACTTTTCGAATGACGCAATAGTTACCGGTCATACTACGATGGAAATGAAGCGAACATAAAATACTCGAGCCAATTACCCTAAACCCTTCATCCCGTTTGAAACATTGTAAAATCCTCATTCCGAGCCGGTGAACGCGAAAAACACACGCGACCTCGAAGAAAGCTATGCAACAACGACCATGCACCCCGTCAGGGCGGCGATATTCCTTTGTGACGCAAAGTCCTGACATGCAAGACGCCTTGGATAAGGAGGGAAGTTTGGTGCTTTAACAAGCAACCGTCAAAGCTCTCCTTTGTCATTGGCTCGCCGTGGTGCTCCCTTGGCACTCGCCACCTCTCTCCATTTAGATTATTAACGTCCGCGCGAAGAGTGGCTGAAAGGATCGCCGGCAAAACAGCCCGCGGTCGTTCGTGTAATTAAATCAGCTCGATGGCCGGGGCGAAATCATTTTAGCACCTTCCGCAGAGCGATCGATCCCGAATTATTTGCGACGAAACGGAGAGACCCGGCCGCCATGTTCACGGTAGATCAGGTTTGCTCCTGTGTAAACGCCAGGCTTCTACGTGGACACCTGCATCTGTCGACTGTGACAACCCGGGGATGTTCCAGGCGCGTGTTTTGAACAGGTGACGAGTTTAGCTGGCTCTCACGACGGAGAGGATCCGAATTTTCTGCTACCAGAATGGATAATGGGGTTTTCATTGGCCTCTTCCAGAGGATTTCGAATGTCTGTCGCGAGGACGCAGTTTTCAGAGGGTTTTGAATGTATATTAACGCTAGAACTATTAGGTTGGTGCATATGAAATGTCGGATTTTTTTACATGCGAACGTTTGTCTTCCTGTTTTCGTTGTACTTTTGGTTTTGGCATAACCTCGTTTATAGTCGTACTGTCCATTGCCGGAGTCACATTTCAACAAAGGAGATTTTCTCGAAAGTGTTCCCTTTTGTTATTCGATTTGAATTTTCTACTGATATGAATCTAAACGATATTTTTTTGTATGAGTATAAATTTGGTAATAATGCTGCAAAAGGTATATGTGTATTTTAAGAAATAAATGGAGGAAAATTTTGAAATCAGCCCTCTTGGCTGGATTGGTAGTTCTGGTGTTAAGATAATCGTTAACCATGAAAGTTTCTCGTGGATAAAATGTCTATCAACCCTTTGAAGCACAGAACTTGGAAAAATAAAATAGACCTATGTTACACGGAAATTTTGTTGCGTTTTAAATTAAGCAAAATTGGTATTTTTTATTCACAAAGGTATCACGTGAAAAATAATAATAATTCGATTTAATTTGTTGTTATAGATTGGGACTCGAATGGAGCCACTTCGTCTATACACATGCAGCTATCGCAATATTTCGAAGTGGGTTTAAAAATATCCCACCAAACATTACCGTGCATCAAAAAGGTAGGATATTTTTAATTCCACCGTGCCCCAAAGAGTTAAGAGGATCGTGGGTCTTTGATGAGTAACCTTGCTCTCAGAAAAGATTTAGAATTTCTATTAAGAAGATAGTGAATTTTTGATAGATTTTGTTCTTGAAGTAGAATGTCTATTAAAAGGACGGTGATTTATGGATAGGTACTGTTATATCTTCCCTGTAGAAGAGGATTGATTTTATGTTCCATTTTAGATCTCTTTGTCCTACCTCACCGAGAATATGGCAGTCTTTCCGATAGGAACCTTTGCTATTGAAGAAAGATTCATATGGATATTTCTAAAAATATGATGGATCTCGAATACTTATCTATGCTACTAGAAAAGTTTAAGATTGTTTAAAGTGATTTTTGGATAAATACCTACTGTTAACTCGAATAGATAAGCATTTAGATTGTTAAGAAACCAGGGATCTTTGGAGTACACACCTTTGCTATTGATGAATTCAAATTAATTTCTGAAAACACGATGGATTTCGAATATATATCTACGCTATTAGAAAGATTCAAGATTGTTCTGATATTTTAAATTTAGAAGACAGCAATCTTTCCAATAGAATCCAACAAATAAATATAAATTTATATCTCGACGAATTTCGCAAAACTCACATATCACGAAAACATTGACACCGAGAATAAAGAATCGCTATAAATTCGAAGATCGAACATTCCCAACAAAACATCGAGTATCTACATAATCTCAGAGACGATAAAAACAAATGAAAATTACTAAAACGATAGGTTTACCTCGAATCTCATCGGACAAAACGAGCATCAAACGCTCTCTTCGAAGAGCCTCGGTCCAAAAAACCAGCTCGGCAACTTTCGACCAATTTGGAACGCAATTTTCCTCGCTGGCCATCGATCACTTTCCTCGGAACCGCGCATCGCTAAACAAATTATCCTCGATCACCTGCAAAATCCATCCTGCGGGATAACGAGCCGAAGTACGCGCGGAAAACGCGCGTTTTCGCCGACTTTCTCTATTTGCTAAGAAGCGAAGACAGTGTTTCTTCGGGCGTAGAAAACAATGGCGGCCTTAATCGCGCGGACCAAGTGTTACAACCGTTGGACTGCAAGCTCGAGTCGAACGACGGGTCAATAGATAGGTGCAACTGCAGACAGAGAGTGCCGGAAACGTGCTCGCCATGCATGACACGCATCACGGATAAGGGACACGCATCGACGACCGCGTTCGTGCGTGAGTTTACAAACCGTTAAAAGCGCCGCTGCGCGATGCTCGTGTTTGGGGAAAAAAGAGAAGGGAAAAAGGCAGGGATAGAGAGAAAAAAAACAAGGAAAAAAGGTAGGAGATTCCTAATTCTCTGCGCGGCACACACGAGGATCAGAGCGGATCAGAGGTTTCAAGTAGATCGCCGGTTTTACGCCACTGACTCGATATAGGAATTCCTCGCTAACGGGAAGCGGTAATTACCGCGTGTCCAGGCAACGAGCACGGGAATTGAAAGAAATTGCCGTCTTGCGTGAAAAGGGAGAAAAACTTGCTTTGTTACACTCCTCGACGAGAGGATACCATCGCGCGTATATTTAATCTTTTTTTTTTTTAAGTAACCTATCTCGGGGTGAGCGGATTTTTCAGCAAATATCCTCTCTCTTCTGCCTGACAAAGGAAACTCCGGTTAAAGTATGTCGGTATACTAAAATGCTAGAGAGAATGATGTGTAATTTTCGGTGCTTTATCGAGGAATTTCAAAGCCGTGTGTCTCGAAAAAAAAAAATCGTTTGATTTTGAATTAAATTGAATTTTACAACGGGAGAGTTAGTAGCATAAGAAGCAGAGATTTTGGGAAAAAATTATCATCTTTCAAAAGAACTTTGTATACATGTGATTAGTACGATGCAATGCAGTAAATAAAATTTTTTACCTTGAAAATTCGGTGATATCTTGTATGGTAATTGTGACAAAATTTGTTGACAGTGATATGAAATGTATAAAAATGAATCTCTGTAGAAAAGGATTTTTTATTTATTTCTTTTTTTTGTTGTTATGTAATAGGAACTTCAAATTCGCACGGTGACAATTTACAATGAGATTCGCACAGACCAAAGAGCAATAAAATCGCAAAATTTCCTGACTTGGTTCATTCGGGGAATATAAGCACGGTATCGTGTTTAACGACGCGTGGAATGGTCTACCTTATCGAGAAGCAATAATCTTACTGCAACGAGGCGATAAACCGCAACATTTGGCCAATTTCACGATTATTAGCAGTCAGTCTGCCTGGTTAATCGCAAAAAGTTACGTGTATGATTAAGAAGTTAACTCGACCATAACTCCATTCACGTGACCCTAAAATCCTAATAAGTCAACAAACCCTGAACCTGAACCCTTCGACTAACCAATTATTCCAATTAATCTACGTTTCATTATTGCATTCTTCAATTTCCATATTCTTATACGTATTTTTGCACGATTTCTTATTCTAAAATTCAAATAGATCGATCAATCCATAACTTGAACCATCTATGAATCTTCGCTCTAAAATCTCAATAGATCATAATCCCTAAATCTGAGGCTAAATTCGAGCAACCAATCAATTTGTGTCTCATTCTCAAGTTCTTACCCTAAAATCCCTAGCTCTTTGCCAAAGCAACTATTCTAAAATTAATTTACGTCTGATTTCTGCAATCTTTTATATGCATCTTCTCATACACTTGTGTGTAAATCCTTACCCTAAAATCCCAATAGATCAACAAACCCTGAACCTGATCCTGAACTCTTTGACGAACCAATTAACCCAATTAACTAGCATCTTACTCTCGTGTTCTTATCCTAAAATCCCAATAGATCAACAAGCCCTGAACCTGAACCTAAACCTGAACTCTTCGTTTACCCAATTATTCCAATCAATTTACATCTCATTCTCGCAATTCTTCCACTTGTATATGCTGATGCACGTTGAAACCTAGCCAAACGGAGATGCAAACGATAAATTGGGGAAAAAGTGGAATATTCGAAGACCGGAGTGCCTCGATCATCGACACGGACTAATCCCGTATTTATTTCGTCGGAGAGATGGCAGATAAGACCGTTTACCATTCACCTGGGGCTTATCGATACGGAATAATCGCGAGGTTGGCGGTATCCCGACGCCATCGGGGAGTGCATAGCGGGCGTAATAAATTCCCGGCCTCGCCTTTGTCCCTGGAAAATCCAGCCGATGATACCCTTTCGATCGGTCTGTCGAAAAATTCGGCAAGGCAATATCGGACAAGGGAAAACGGGGGATCGCGGACGAAGAGAGAAACATATTTAGGGAAAAATGTGCACCGGGGCAGAGAGGGGCCGGTATGCAACATTTTCCACGGCTGGATGGAAACAACGATGGTATCTCTTTGACGTGTGCTACCCTTCCCGCGGACTCGTCAAATGAAATTCCATTCTGGCGAGCATCATCCAGGACAGAGACACATCCGCGAAAAAGACGCCAGCCTATGAGGTCACCGTGAAAGGTGCCTCTGCTCTGGCCTCAGGTCTTCCTCTCGTCTCGCTTTCAATTTATTCCTCTGTCAGACGAGTCTTGCCTAAAAAGTTGCCAGACTTCCACTATAGCCATCTTCCTGGTATTTACGCTCGCGAGGCTGTGTTCGAAACGGAAAAATTGAACCAACTGCTGATCCTCAGGTTTACCGAGCCTCTGGTGACCGATGCGTCATCAAATGGGAGTATCATTTTGGAAAAATTTACTTTCGATGAAAAATATTGTCTTCTATGGTTAATTAGGACTATGTATAGATACTAAAACTATTTAGAAAAGAAACTTGGGTAAAGCTAAAGTGTGGGGACGATAAAAATATTTTCGCGAGATTTTTGAAACTCGAAGTCTCCTCTTTGTTTTAAAGAAAGAATTAGTTGCTGCTGAAAGGTATCTTAATTTTCAAGTGGCGACTACTATTTTTGTAATGCTTATGGTAACGTTAATACTAAACCACGGTGAAATGACCGGTGAATGAAAAAGCAATAAATCCTTAAAAAATGGAACGAAATTGAAGAAAATTCGCGAAGGCAAATGACTTGTACTACAACGTTGAACGCGGAATTTTGAATGACAGTTTTGAAAATGGTCATTTAGTTCACGATAGGTTTAGTATTAAAACGCTATTATTTGTTATTTGACAAATTTGTTATTTGTCAAATCTGACGTACATCACTGCTACTGTTATGAGTCAGTTTGACATACGTCATCATCCTAAAATGAACG
This sequence comes from Lasioglossum baleicum, assembly GCF_051020765.1. Taxonomy (NCBI): domain Eukaryota; kingdom Metazoa; phylum Arthropoda; class Insecta; order Hymenoptera; family Halictidae; genus Lasioglossum; species Lasioglossum baleicum. Next base: position 10,078 of record NW_027471512.1, read on the forward strand.
TATCGGAAGTAATTGTTGAAATGCAACGAATTTTCGAATATAGACCTGGAAGGTCGGGACACGAGAGAGGGATTTTCGTCACCATCCTTTATTTTATTTTTTTTCTGTCCTTACATCACAGTCGTGTCAGTTGTCTGTTCTCGTATCTCGGAACAAGACTGCATTACGTTACTGTGAATAAACCAATGTTCTAGATTTTTTCCTGCAGTAATAATCCTCGGAAACTCGCTAGTTCTCTCCCGAAAATAACCGATCCTGGGGGAACTACCTGGGGGAAAATCCGGAGAAAATCGCGGGTGCTGCATTTACCCTAGAAATCCATGAGGATCGATCTCGCGGAATTTCAAGTCGCTATTTAAATTCCGACAGAGCAGCTCCGCAACGAGCTGCCGAAAGTGGCTCTCCTCGAGCAAGCGGGGAAGGGAGAGAGAGATCCTCCTCTCTCGCATCCGTTCGGAGAAGCATTTAATTGCGAATTGCCGTCTAGGCCCTTAATGGACCGTCCACACCGTGAACAATGGTCAGAAGAGGGAGGACGCGCGTCTGTTGACAAGAAAGAGAGGAAGACCCCGAGAGCTGGTGTGTATTATAAGGACGAGACGCGAGGGGATCGAGAGTGGCCTATGTGAATCGACCAGTCACCCCCGTAAGAAACAATTGAGCACGAGTGCGACGAGTAACGAGCGAGAAATTCGACGGTACAATACGCCTCGTTAATTGTCGCCGAGTTTCGGACCAGCTCGGTCAATTTTCCGGGAAAAACGCAATCCGATTTCCAGCCAAATTTCATTTCCTTCCGCGTTAACTCTTTCGGATATCCTCGAAAGCGTGGTTTCGTTTTTCTAAGTTTCGGTATATTTGTAGAGATTATTGGGAGATCATCATCACCGAATATAAAATGAAAATTACACTTTAACACGTGTGTTTTTAGTTTTTTATCATTTTATTTTGGGAATATAATTGACAGAGATTTTTAAAATTACCACTATTTCCTTTCTCGCGAATTAGACGGTGCAGGGAAGGGAGTATCGTATTTTATTTTCAAAATTTCGTGGTGGTATAAGATACTTTTCTATTTTAATAATTCGGTGTGTGTAACGCGATAAATGAATGGATTTTGGTATTAAAGGGACAAATATTACTGATAAAGAAAGTAAGAACTCGTGAAGTTTTATATATTCTTTACTTTCTGAGTAATAAAAGGTATTGTTTATATCTGAACGAGCGATCAAACGCTCAAATCTATTTACCTTTTTATAGTACTATGTATAATCGTTTTACTGCACTTCATAAACTTCGATGGACCCGGTGTTTAAAGTGTTAATACTACAACACTCTTATCTGTAGTATTTGCGATACCGATACTTGCTGATACCCGCAGTGTTTTATAGATTACTACTAAAGATAATGATCGTATCGATTTACCACTATTTTATTACAGTCTACAAAAATTGGTCAAACAAATCGTGTCATACACACAGCCAATATTTTTTTTTATTACATTCAGTTCCTATTGCATAAGGCTATACCGATAACTTTGATTAAATCGCACTGTTTTCAATGAATAATAAGATGTAAATTATTTCACTAACTATACCAATATGGCCATCCAGAGTCCTTCGGTTAGTTAAAATATCCCTATTCCAACCAATCTAAATGAAAAAAAAGATTGAAAAATAGGAAAATACAATAATCTATAGCAACATAGTCATCCAGGGTCCTTCAGTCAATTAAAATATATCTATTCCAACAAATCTAAATGGAAAAAAAAAATAGAAAAATACAATAACCTATAGCAACATGGTCATCCAGGGTCCTTCAGTCAATTAAAATATCCCTACACCGACAAACCTAAATTGAAATAAAACGAAATAAAATAAAAAGGTAGAAAAGCACGATGATCTATAGCGACATGGAAATCCACGGTCCATCATAAATCATAATTGAAATACCGAGTTAAAGAATACACTGTTACATTCATCGACAGCGTGAAAGACACTCGTACAAAGGTTTCTGCGATTCAAAGTGCTCGGACACGTCTAAAAATCACGGGTAAACACACATATCGACGAGGAACTATGGGCAATCGAATAGCACATTCAGCTGGAAATTTATTCGTGTGCAATGCTTATCGGTTTGGCCATCGATTAAATGTCAACGTGGACGGCAGTGATAGATACTCAGCCGGCCAACGACGATTCGATTAAACGTTTAATGCTGTCGCGAACCATCTGCTACATTACCGCAATTATCGCGTAAATTCGCGAATACTTTATCCCATTCGCCGGCATAACAGGATTTGCAACGCGATACCTAAATTTCGCACTTTCTGCCAATTATGACGTCCATTCATGCAGCGGCATTACGAACGATCTTTGTATTCGAAATAATCCGATTAATTCCTCCATTTTCGATGTTCGTACAGCATTTCCATTAACTCTATTCAAAAAGATATAATAAAAATTGAAATATATACCGATTTAAACCGCTCACTGCCAATAGCTTTATACAAAATTATATTAATACCGATTTCATTTAAAGAAGTTCAATGACACCAAATTTTCCAATATTTTACGTTCAATTAAACGATATAAAATTTCGAAATTGTCAAGTTTAACACTAAAGCTACCCAGTTTTGAAATTTTTAATTAAAAATTTCCCGTTCAACGTTGTCGCTTTGATTATGGATCCTTTACTCTTTTTCTTTCAATATGATAATTTTTTCAATATCTCCTTTCTTTAACTTTTTAATAAAGAATATTTATTTAATTTCTTCTAGTCTCTAAAAAGACTTTCGAATAATTCCAGCCTTTCTTAAGGGAAATTTATGATCACGACGAGGTCGCTTAAACAAACTAGGCACTTGGAAACGACGCGAGCAGCGCAGACAATTATTTATAAGCGAAATACACTTGGAGTTGATCTCGGTTAGTCACAAGGGACAAAATTCATGAACCATGAATTTTAGATAGGGAAAGTTCCCGTGGAAGACGGGTGATGCTTCAAACGCACGCGTTAAAACTACCCCGAGTCGGAGGCAGCTATGTATAATAGCTGAACTTCCAAAGAACAACCAACTGTTAAGCAATTTCGCCTAATCGCGCTGCGAATTTCGGTGAAAAAAAAGTATCCACCTGCTTCGCAGGGATAATTATTTCGGTTCCCGGAAACTGGCATAAACGCGTCGACGAGTTTAAACGCGGGATTGTCACGTGGTTCGGATAAAACATGAAATATGTATGAGAAAACTTTCAAGATTGATTACTTCGTTTCGTATTTAAATCGCAAAGCTCGCAGCGCGATCTCAATCTGAATATTTATCATTAAAGTCGAACTCTAATTCCGACATTCGCGTGCTTAATTACAAAATCTCGTTTCGAAAGTAAATGCAAACGGTGAAAGGAATACTTAATTAACGGAAATTCGCCTAACCGGGCCTCGTTTTATTTCGTCTGACGTGGGAAGGTTGAATGCGCGGCTCGTCGCTCGAGATTCGACGATACAATGAGAATGAACAGAACAAGGGTAATTTTACGAAACGCGATCGATTCTATGAAGAAGAATTAATCGAAAAGATGGGATAACACTTTTTCCTACGCTGCTTCGATTCCGAGAAAATTCGTTTCAAATGTTCGCGGGGTTGCGTTTGCTATGTATAATAAGAATTTTTAGGGGATGATAAGATTGATATTAGGTCATCCCATAAGTTCGTGCCGGTTTTTACTCTTATATTTAAAATTATACGTGTCGAATAAACCTTTAAATATTAAAAGAAAATGTACAGTTTCTTCCTGTTTTGTTGGCAAGATGTTATCTCGTCAATATAGTTCATAAAAAGCGACGAAAAATAGAAATAGTGTTGCAGAATGAATTTATGGGATGACCCAATACAAAACGATTCGTGATGTTGAGAATAATTATGAATGAAAATGCGAGTAAAGACATCAGTTTACAATGAAATTTGTTAATTTGAACTATAATTAAACTTACGCCTAACGCATAAAACAGTTTATTTTACATATTTTATTTCGTTTTTAACATGAAATTATTCCTTTACCCTCGTATTGCCACTTTCCTAACATTTCGCACAAGAATTGAAAAATTCTTGTTATTTAGAATGTCAGGTTTAGTATATTAAATAATTTAAATTACAGACACCACCGTTTACCAAAAAGAGGGTACCAACTACCACGGAAAAATCCTAAAAACACAAAAATGTTTTGCCAGGTTTAATGTTACAAATAATTGAAATCACAGACTTGGTACAGAGTACCAAGTATCACGGAATAATTCCAAAAATCTGACACAAACTTATTTTCTCTCGGCGAAAAATATTTTTCCAGGGTTAGTATTAATAAATTATATTAAATAAATAACACCACTACGGAAAAATCGAAAAAGTGCGACGTTATTGACGCTTCCAACCGAATATGTCTCCCGTTTCTCGTCCCTCGGAGAAATTTTGATACCAGTGACGTAGTCACAGCCCCGTTCGCCCGGGTGCCGCGTCCCATTATTCATTACCCCAGCTGGAATTTCCAGAACACGTTACGTATAGGAAGCATCGCGAGCACGCGTGTATTCATCATCGTCATCGCGCGGCGTAAAATGAGGCGACGACGGCGCGTAATCGACGAACGAGGCTTAATAAACGCTGGCTCGGGCCATGACGACGTTGGTATCGCGGCTGCCACAAGAAAGAGGCGAGAGGGTTGCAGAGGGAGAGGCAGGGAACTGCTTTATCAACGACATAATTATGCTGTAACTCCCAGCGGTGAGGCAGCCCCGGGATTGGATAGACTTGCCAAGATATTCGAAGTTTCATTAGCCCCTAATCAAGCTTTCTCGCCGCCATACTGTCGGCGCGTCGCGGCGCCCGAGGCTTTAAATCCTGTGAATTTTGCATTTTCACGATCACCGAGATAATGAACAACGTGTTTCCATCTTTGATCACACCCTCGTCTGTCACCAATCTCCGTGATCCTGCGCATTCGCGCGTGCACTTGGAATAAATCCCAAGTCTAGTGCGCGACGATTGATTATTTCCAGTCGAATTTATTAAATTATTTATTTCGGACTGTCCGAGGTACGACACAGCAAATTTTTGGGATGTGAGACACCGGGTGAAGTGCGAGATTGACAGAGCTCGTTAGAAATACGCGAGAATACCGACGAAAAGTTGACAGAATTCTAGATAACGCTAACTTGTCAGGAACCATTTTGAATACTCGAAGCCAGTATCAAGATTTGGAATTAACTCGAAACCAATTTACACTACAGGACACCAATTTGAGATCGAGTTACTCGAAGTTGACGTGTGATATCGAATGACACGTTTGATTAATGCCAGTTAATCTCGAATTCCAAGAAACTTTGAATTTCTTAATTCAGATACCAAATTTCAATCTTTTCGCTTTGTAATTATTTCGTCAAAAATTCGAATACCTTAATCATTAATTTCGAAATGCCAAGAAACTTTGAATTTCTTAATTCAGATACCAAATTTCAAACTTTTCGCTTTGTAATTATTTCGGCAAACATTCGAATACCATAATCGTTAATTTCGAAATGCCAAGAAATATTTGATAGTCGTTTAAAATTAAATTCTAACAATTAATTCAACTAGGTATTTACTACTGCATCGATAGATACTAGAAGGGTTAAAATGAGATGGAAACAAGAAGATGTGCGAAGCAAAGATTCAACAGTGTATCGGAAGGGAGAAAATCCAAAATTCCTTCGGTTTATGCAAACGAGGTTTATAGGGAACGGAAGGTGGCCCGATAAAGAACCGAATCGCTATTTCCTTATCGCTTTCGCACAGTGCGGCTAGGGCTTTCTCATTTCCGACGTTCGAATCCAATGCCATAATTCTGGGCTTCGGAGATTGTAAAATCAATAGGCGAAAATTCGGATAGCGACTGGAGTTTGCACAGTTTCGACACTGCCTGTGCAAACACGATGGATGTTCGAGCCTCGAGGAAATTCATTCATACCTTTCCAACGAAATCCGAAAAGTTCCCAAGGGTGGATCGTTCTCGCTCGATAAAGAGGCGAGATATCGCTTTGGAAAAATTCCCCGGCATCCCGGTAATCGTATAAAACAATCATTCCTCGAGAAGGTACTATAGTTAATCTCCGCAAAACACCGTAGTTTCCTCCGCAACTCCTCACCCCGCCCATCCTAGACAGGGGCAAGAAAGAACCAATTTCTGAACAGAACGGCCAATCTCCAAAGAACGATCCTAGACAAACGTTCCCAAGGCGAATGCAAGAGCTACGAGAGTTCGAAATTAAATCCAGCGTACGACGATAAAGTGAAATTAATTCGGAACTTTCTCGAACAGTTGAACGTGATGTATCGAGAACGAATCTACCGGGAACAATCGATCCGGCCGGCAAGTAGAGGAATTTTAATGGCAGAATATTCCTGGTAATTACCCGAACCTTTTCTGATTTTCAATCAAGCGGAATAGGTAAATTAATAGAGGATCAAACTGACACGGAGAAATTTTTTTAACACGCATACACGATCGAATATATGTTGTAACATTTATTTTAATATTTTCACTACTCGAATATTTTTAATCAAATTAATATTACATAACCGAGTTCCACGATGTTTATACTCTTTCGCTTTTTTTCATTTTTACGGAAATTGTACGGTTAGATGTAATAAATCTACGATAAATTTAGAGAATTTTAAGATGTTAAATTTTTATTTTTAGCGTAACGCGAACAGACAGAATTTTGAATGTTATATACGAAAATTGAAGCAATAAGAATTGTACATAAGTCGATAATTAAATAGAATATTATTAGATAACTATTTAATTCGTTTTATTTTTATGTACTAGATATTTAGCGATAATTCTGCTGATATACAAAATTTTAAGATGTTAAATTTAAATATTTAACAAACCGTAAATCAAGATAGATAAAAAATTGAAGCGAATGGATAAGAATTATACACACGGGATAGTTAAAAGTTAATTACCGTATAATTGTGACCAAATTTCATTAAAATCAGCGATTTTACTCTGACAGATTAATACTAGAACCAGCGACATGTAATGCGTATTTAAATATAGTATACACAAATGACTAAGCTCACTGACATATACATTACTGATCTGTAATGTGTATTTAAATATAGTATACAAAGATAACGATAATAACAAACAGGCATATGTGATTAAGTTTTTATCTTAATGAAAGATAACGTGAATTTTTTCCAAATACATAACCGAAGAACCTGAAACCAATTATTTTCACTTGATGGTTCTACTACTAACCAAGAAATATTTTTAATTAATTTAAACATTTCGTAAAATTTTCATCCGAAATATCCCAAGAAAACAGGAGCTTAAATATCTTTCGGAATATTCACACGTAAGACATTTGAATATTTCTAGTTTAAATATTATCATTGCGAAATGGATATTTCTTTATTTAATTCGCGCAATGAGATATACTAGCTATACAAATAAAACAGCATTAACACTTATACTCATCGGAACCATAACAAGCAGAAGATTATCAGTTACTCAGAGATTGCACACACATATACACACACGTGGTGTCATCCATTAATATCTATCAGTAGCTAATTAAGCACGGCGGAATATTCGATTTCTCAACAATTATTGCACTTTCTTCTCCTAATACCTTGAAATATAAAAATAACTTTTTGTTAGAACTAAAATAAACTTCATGCACTTTTATCCCTTACCCAACATCTTTATTGTGACAATAAAATAATAAAATACACGTCTTTTATGATAGAATGACTCCAACGCATCGGATAGTGCCTCGAAAAACAAAAGAATTTGCGTAGCTTTATTTGTTTTTACGCTTATGAAAAGATGACGTCATTGGCTGCAAATTAATTAAGATATTTCCTACACCTTTGTTCCTTTTTTACTTTAACGGTGAAAAGAATTTGCCATTTCCATTTTCATGCCAGAGTATCGACGCGATCGAGATCGAAGGAAGCCGAGGAAAGCGTTTCTTCCCTACTTGCCAAAGTTTCCTAATTTACCAGCAATTCCGCGGTTCACCGACTTTTTAATTTACCCTCCCTTTCCAGTTGTCATCTCGTGACAATCGGGGGACGATAACCGTGCCCGATATCGAAGATGAATTTGCATTTTCCTGGGTGACTGAGTTTCGAAGCGAACGTAAAATCGAGATCGTCGGTATAACTTTCAAAAATTTTCAGTAGAACGTCGTATCGTAGGAATTCGAAATTACAGCGAGAATGAATGCGAGAGATACTGTTTTGTAAGTTATCCGTCTGCCTGTGATTGTTTCACACTGAGAAAGTGGAAAATTCACAGGGAAAATGGATAAATTTAGATTGTATCTTTACATAGTTAATAAAACAATTGGTTACTGCAATAATTGTATCTGATTCTGAAAAAAAAAGGAAGGACGAAAAGACTGTTGAAATTTTGAGACGAATGTAATAAAAAATTGAAAATATTGAAGTGAAAATTGAAATTTATACTCGAATATATTTACAGTTATAATAGAAACTATTATAAAAAGAATTTAATTGATCATATTAAAAGAAAGTGTATCGAAATTTATCTGAGAATCGTTTGTTTTTATTTTGGACTTTTATGGTATAAGAATTACGCGAAAGTATGGCGAATTTATCAGAGAATCAAGTGTTTTTATCCTAGAATTTTATAATTTCAAAATATTATGCAAGAGTATATGAAATTAATCGGAAAAGCGAGTATTTTTATTCTGAAATAGAATTAAAAAGCCAGCGGCAGATTTCCAAAATGGCACGGAATTATGAAAGCACGTCGTTTACCAAAATAGTCACGCGATCCGTGTAATTGTCCAGAATCGTCATAGAACGTTGCGGTAAAATCTCTGCGTAAAGGGCGTTGCAGTAATTCCGCAAAAATTACGCGAGTTCGCGGTCGAGTGTTAACGAAACCTAAATATTCAGTCACGCGAAATGCGAATTGCATTTCAACGCTCAGCGTCGCGCAGGTTTAACGCTTGTTTGACTTTCCATGACAGCTCCGGCGCTAAAATCTTTCCCGCGTTTTAATTTTCCTTTTTTTTTTTCTCCCGTTTTCCATCAATACAGGAAAAATACTCGCGTCTGAACGATTCACGGAGACTCGGGGAGGCGTCGCGACGAGTCGCGTCGTGCCGAGTTATCCGACGAATCGCGAATTTTTCGCGATTATACGGAATTGCTGAATATAGATTCGATACAATCGGAAATCGCGAATGTATTCCACTCTATCTTCACGAATTATCTTTTAAATTAATTATTTTAACAAATTATTACCATGAATTTAGAACACGATTTGTTTAGCGTTAAATTGCAATTGAACTGATTAAATTCTGCCACGAATTTTCCTACTTTCTCAATATAGAAAAATTACCGTGATATAATTAAAACTTTCACGCAACTAAATCCCAATTAAACTAACCAAAAATGATAAATTATTTTACTATAATTATGAAAAAATAAATCAAACTTCTTATCGAAGAAGTGAACAGCTTCGAATTTTCTCTTTCCATGATATAATAAAATTTTTATTCGAATAAACAGTAACAAATTTCCCTTCTACAATAATAAACAAAAGGACTGATTTAATAGGATCGTTAATAAATTCCGAATAAGTTGATTAAGCGATGACAAGTTTTTCTATCCTGACCAAGAAACATTACCATAACCAGATCACAATTTTTATCAGAATAAACAACCCTAACGCAATCCGTGGTGCACGCACGAAAGAAACAGGGGTCCGTATTTACAGGGGTGCGATGCTGACGAGCTTCTTACAAACGAACCCGCCGTGATACAGTATCCTGGATCGAGGTACACCGTGTATATCTTGCTGATACCATAGTGTGCGTAATGAGAAATCCGTAACAGGTCTAATAGGGTGAAAGACGGTGCTGCAAGGAGCGATATTAACATAATAACTGAAATAACTAACCGCGATATAGCGCGGTTAAAATCACGCTTCCTGTCGTTTAGAACGATAACAGAGAAGATGGTATTATTTACCTTCATAGTATACGAAATGAGGAAGTCGTAAAGTGATAGCGATCGCGGAGCTACTGTGAAATAAATACGAAATGGTCTTGTATGCTACATTACTCGCGAAATTGTAAATGGCTGAGAAAAACTCATGGGAAACTCGAGATTCTTTTAATCGTTACTCCTCGTCTCGTTCGATTCGATCCCAACTATTATTCCTCGATAATCTGTTATTTAATCCGAGAAATCGAATTCTTTCCTCTGAATTTAGTGTCGTGTCGACAACATGCTCGTTATCGCAATTTTTAATATTATATAATACCAATTCTTCAATTTATAATTTCACGTCACACTCGTGGTAAGAATCGTACTATAGACTCGTTGAATTTAATTTTATTTTTCAGAAGTGTTTGAGGATTTTAAGGAACTAATAGGTTATTAAAATAAGGAGTTCCTTATTTTAAGTTCCTCAAATTAAGGAGCTAATTTCCTTAAAATAACTAAAGTTAGTTAGTTTATAATCTATGGTTATAACTAACCTTCCCGCTATCTCGCGAATCGGAAACATCAATAACTCTGACGAAGGATTCGAGGAAAGAAGGGAGTAGTCTAATTCGAGAAACAAGTGGTGCAACTTGCAGGTCCTAAAATAAAGAGGGGACAGGTCCGAAAGGAGGCGAGCGGAAGTCGAAATCGGCATGATGCATTTATTCTTAACCCTGATGCAGACGTTCTCGAGTTAAGAGGATTCAATTTCGAATTCGACCGTCGGCTTCGTTTTTCGGAGACTCCGCGAGTCACTCCGAAGATGAAAGTGCAACTATTCAGCCGAGAGGAGTACGACGGGATTTCTTTCATAGAAAATGTCGACTTCGTTTTCCAGATATCCAATAAAAACTTGGCGGACTCGATGGCTTTGAAAGAGATCCATCGAAAAATCTCGATGATAGACCATCTCCAATGCGCATCTTTCAGATACAGCTTTTTTCTCTTTCCTCGCTTTCCTTATTACCATGACAGGATGATACCCTGCCTTTAAATCCGTTTTAATTGCCACACTCGCCTTTCCATTCGCTATTTCCCAGAATATTTTCAAAGAATATTCCGTATTCTATACTCGTGAATTCTGCGATATTCTTACACGAGAAATATTAACGAAGAAATATCCTTAACGCTAGAACTACCGATCTGTAATGTATACCTAGACACAATGCAATTGGAATTAATTAATACGACATAATGAAAATAGAAGAGCATACGTAATTCGTGACCCTATTTTAATAGAATATCACATGCATGTTTTCAGCAATCACGAAAATAAAATGTCCAAAACGAGTCTTTCTGACCCCTATAGTAGTCTTGTGTTAAATTTCCATTATTCTTAACCCATTTGCATCTTCGCTCTAAAGAGAGTCTTTCAAACCTTTGATTGAAATTAAGCGTAACAAAAATTATACATATTCTAAAATAAAATCGTTTTATACGATGTATAACGTAAATATATATTTACGTAATTTTATTGGGCGGTAAATAAATTCAAAATAGTAAAGTAACAATTATCGGGCGCGGATTATTCCACCTAATGATGCAAATGGGTTAAATATATAAAACATTCAAAAAGTAATATATATTCTTAAACAAAGAACATAGAATATCCTTAATATTTAATACCAAGTATTAAAACTATAAGTAAAATTATAATTAAACTATAAATAAAAGGTTCCAAGTTAAACATATTTACGATATTAACTAATATCATATTAAATTTTGATTTCTTAAATTTCTAATACCCTAAAACATTTCGAGATTCCTTTAAGAAATTATCCATTTGACTTTTCGTACTGAAAACTCGTCTAGACCTCAACACCGAGCCCTCGGTGAAACCATTTGAAAAACCACCCACACCTTACTCGACCAATTTCCGACTTATTAGCCCGGGACGAAATAAAACTGATCTGAGCCGCTAATTACCCGCTGCGCGGAAATGGCGGCAAGAACGCGTGGGAAACAAACGCGATTACCAGCAAGAAAGACCGGCACCTTTCATATCCCCGGTCTTATTTCCTTCGGTGAAAGAGCGTAATTAACCGATCATCGTTCAACCACCGTCGTTCTTATTGCGAAACTCGACTCGGCGTCTGTGAAAAAAGCGGAATGTCGCCGCGCCGCGATGCAATTTCGGAAACGAACGTTTCTCAAGAGATCTCCGTCTCGAGAAAGACACCAGAGAACGCAGCGATCGGGAACATTAACGGAATAATCGATCGCGAGCCGACAATGATACCCAAAGTCGAATCGGTTTAATCCGCGGTAATTAGAACGGTAGCGAAAAATCGGATATTACGTCGCGGGTTATTACGCGGACTAATTAATCGCCATTTATTCGGCATTGTGCTCGAGTTTCATCGGACGATCTTATCTTGTCCCCTTAATACGAGACGGCCGCCACTGTTCGCGACAAAAGGGAGGAAAAATGTCGGATTTGCACACAATGGCTCATTCCGGACCAGTCGGTGGCGCGATAAGAAGGCCAGCGACGATAGATAATTTCTTAATAACAGGATACGTATACGTAGGTATGTACGTATCATTGTCCGAACTTGGCCGTTAATTGCTTGCACGGCAATTATCGAAGATTCGACAAGATAATACCGGGGTCTTACGGACGATTAGGTCAACGCACCGCCGAACCAGCCAGACGGCCCGACCCTAAGGTGCATCCAGATTACGATTATTCGCTGAAATTACTGTTATCGAGCCATATGCTGCATCCCGGATCACTCGTTGCCGCTTGTATCTTTGCTCTAATCGAATTAATAGCGATCGATATTAACGCCCCGAGCCGTAGCGCCTCGATATCCCATTGTCAATAACGCAGATAGGCAAATGAAACTATCTTTAGAAACATTCTCGTTATTCCGATCTGATAAATATACGTGACAATAAATGTGAAATAATAGAAATCGTTAGGTCGAGATATGAAATAGAAAAGAGTGAATAGAAGATTCGGAATCTGACGGGAGAATTTTTCCTACCGGGAAAGGAAATTCAAATTAGTTAGTAGCGAGTGTACCTTGTGGTGTTTCCTTCGGTTATTTTACAAAATAAAACGTTTAATCTTTGTTACTACACGGCGAGTTTCGTTGCTACGCGCTTTCGTTTTACTCTACTTCCTTTTTTTATTCAACGTGGTGCAATATTTCTGGCAAATGCCTTCCTGGAACACGAGAAACGCAAGAAACTTTGGACTAAAGAGGGACTTTTTCAAAGAAGATGACGGTAATGACGATCGAGTTGACTGAAGGAGATAAATTAACGAATAATAAGATATTCCAAATACATGCGGCGTTTCTCCATCGTTAATTTTTTGGAGCACGCGATTTTGGAGAAAGTAGAAACCCAAGTTGCACAGAATTTCTTTTAACACTGGGTTTACGGGTTTCCTGTCAATTTGATGGATGGGTTGCTAGCTATTATTATAGGATATTAACCTTTTGCACTCGATATAAATTTTTACCTCAAGAGCTCTTTTATCGCTTAAATATTACAAATACAACAATAGTGTAAATAAAATTAACATTTCATTGAATTTGTTCCTTCCTTTATTTATTTAAATTACCCTATTTTTTTAGTCTAATTAATAAATAAAACAATTAAAAGCGTCGGAAACTGATTGTAACAGAATTGAAATATAATTCGTAGTGCAAAGGATTAAGTTTATTAACCCTTTCGTGGTTAATGGGAACTGTGATACCCACTTACTTTTACCCATGCCAAGTTCATTGGGAACCATAAAACCTAGTTTTCAGTATAGAAATATACGCGAAGTGACTTCTGTTGCGTTATGCATATTTTATAATTATTCGAAATTAAATATGCGTGTAAATTAAATATGCCTGCGAATAATTTTACCATGAAAGGGTTAACCCTTTCGTGGTTAATGGGAACTGTGATATCCACTTACTTTTATCCATGCCAAGTCCATTGGGAACCATAAAACCTAGTTTTCAGTATAGAAATATACGCGAAGCGACTTCTGTTGCGTTATGCATGTTTTATAATTATTCGAAATGAAATATACGTATGCATGTGAATAATTTTACCATGAAAGGGTTAATATCGTAATCGTTTCCAAATTAAACTCATCCTTTGTTTTTTTAAAGAAAATACGTAAATGTAAATGTCTGTAGAAGCGTGCATTTCAATTATATA
>NW_027471513.1:0-24306 GCF_051020765.1 Lasioglossum baleicum
GTTTGTGTCCCCGAGCACGAAGGTATACCCTCGCTACAGCGCGTATGGTTCGCGGAAAGAAAGGAGTCCGGTAAAACGTTTGACCTTATACCAGTAGGTAACGTTGTACGATGGTTCGAATCTCTATATTATGATTTATACCGTTATTTAAGGTGTCCACGCCCAATGCAGTTCAGAGGATTTACTCCCGGCATACGTGGTATCTATCTCGGAATATCAGGATAAGTGAAGCTACTGTCTGCGCCTTTGAATCTCAAGGAGGGTGGTAACGTTCTCGGTCTGTTTGACACTTGACTTTCAAATACATAGATGAAATTAAGGTGACCCGCCAGGAAAATGTATACAAATATGCGCCTCTTAATACGACGATATAATCTCGATGGAGCGGAATGTGTTCACAGAAGGTATGGTATTCGGAGACAGAAAGATTTGGTAACAATTGGTTATATTCTCCGAGGGTTTGACTGTCTACATTAATGTACATACCGCCGATTAATGCGTCTATTGCCAAAACTCGTTAGGAGACATTCTGCAGGAATACCTAGTTTGTCCCCCGAACCACTGTATAGGGTAAACTAATGATGTAGTCGTTCGTCTCCCACAGAAGATGGTATCGTCCTTGACCGGTTGGACATTCGATCTTCTTACCCATACATGTCATTAAGGTGCGCGTCACTAAAATGTCTACTAATTTGTTCTTCTGAACGAGGAGTTATTCCATCGATACAGCTGGTTAATCTTTCGGAGTGCAAGGTCTCCAGGAAAATTTTCGACTTTATACAAATTGGCAACGCACTCAAACAGTTTGACGCTCTACTTTAATAGTCAACACGCGAATTTAGGTGTCTATTGCCACTAATGTTCAGCGGATTTACGCCCGGAATACGTGCTTATGTTCATGCTATCATTGGTTTGATGAAGTTTTTGACATAGCCGTTCATCTCTCACAGAAGGTGGTAGAGTTCTCGATCGGTTTGAGCCTCGATTTTCTTATTCTTACACGCAATAAAGGCGCCCGTCACTAAACTCTGAACTCGTAGTTATTCTATCAATACAGCGAGTTAGGTTCGCGAGAAGGTAATGCCCTTGGTGTAAAATTTCACATTCTACGTATAGGTAAACTTCCACTACGGTTATACTCTGTACAATGCCAATACTATTGCCAATACTGTTGAGCGTATTTACTCCCGGAATACCTGGTTTGACTCTCGAAACCAAAGGATGGGAGAAGCTATTGACTTAGCCGTTTCAATCTCAAAGATGGTGGTAGCGCTCTCGAACGGTATGACTCTCGTGTTTTCTATTAATGCATGAAACTGTGGTGCTCGACACTAAAATGTATACAACTTAGTATCTCTGAAAACGGTGTAATACTCCCAATACAGCGAGTTAGTTTTTCGAAGGGAAAGGCATTCTGTAATAAGATTGACACTGCACCTATAGGTAATGCTCTATATCGGCTTGACGGCCTGCTTTTAATATTCGAACCGTGAACTAAGCTGTCTATTTACCATGCCCTTCAGTGGATTCATTTCAGGAATACCTGGCTTTGCCTCCCCGAATAACACGATAGGTGACGCTATTGACTTTTCCTTTCGTCTCCAAAAGAAGGTGGTAACGTACACGAATGGTTTGAGTTTCGACCTTCTAATGCACAAATGAAGTTAAGGTGCCCGTCACTGAAATGGAGACTGATTTCTTTATCTGAACACCAACTGTAATAGACTGTTATGATTTATCTTATTTTTTTCAAAAATTCATGTTTTTGATTTCAGAAATTGAATTGTACATGAAAAGTGCCTTTGGAATTAGTTGAGCATATGTTTGTGACAATATTTTGTTATATTACTTGTTATATTATATGATTGTCTCCACATGTATCTTCGCTGCCGGCACGAAACGACTGGAGTCGTCTTGTGGTTGCGTTCGGTAGTTGGAACGACACTACTTGAATGTCGTCGGAAATTACTATTGCCTCGATATTGTACCGTTTGCATCGTTTCTCAGTTTTCCATTTATTTATACATACTGTAATTTAATATTATGATATTTCCGATTATTACAAGATTCTAACTTTTTGTTTTATAAAATTGTAACTCTTTGGAAAAGTTCCTTTTGAATTAGTTGAACTTACCTTTATTAGAGTATTTTGTTAAGCCTGTTGTTATATTATAATACTGTCTGTATATGTACCAACCCAGCCGGAGCAAGACGACTATCGAGTTCTTGTAGTCGTACACGACAGATCGAAGCGGCATTACTGTATGGTTACAGTTAATTCCTTATCCTTGATTTTTTATCGTGTACATTCTGTTCCAGTTTTCTAATTATTTATAGATACTGTAATTTACTCTTTTTATATTTTCGTTACTCTTCGAAATTTTCAATGTTTATGTAAAAAAATTTTATTTCATAGTAAAATTGTCTTTGAAATTAGTTGAGCGTACGCATTTATGAAACATTTGTACCGTATGCCTTCCTTCCCCAATTCTCCCATTTATTTGCACAAACTGTAATTTAAAGTTATAATATTTTCAATTTTTTCAAAATTTGCATTTCATATTTGATGAATTTGTAGAGTTTACATTTACCATATTTTTTCGTTACCCTCATTGATACTTCATATGATTGGCTGAATGAGGACGTACGCCTCCAGACCGACATTGCTGAAGTGGTATTGTTATTGCGTGCTGTAGATAAGTGCGGCATATTGCATGGTCATTGTTAATTTCTTTAACAATAAGATTGCACCGTACGCATTCTTTCGCAGCTTTCCATTTATTTCTACATACTGCAATTTGCTCGTATGATATTTCCGATTTTCCTCAAAATATCCAATTGTTAATATCAAAAATTGTATTTCTCAGTAAATGTGTCTTGGGAACTATGTGAGTGTACGTTTATGGCAATATCTTGCTAATCTCATTGCTGCTTCACATGATTGTCTGTATGTGTACTTACGCATCCGGTGCGACAAGACAAGAGTGGACGTGCCGTTGTGTTCGGCAGATCGGAGAGACAATACTGGCTGGTCTTCGTTAATTTCTTTAACCATGGTATAGTAACGTATGAATTTTGTTCGTTTTTTTTTTTTGTTTAATACTACATACCATTATTTACTGTTTTGATATTTTCGATTTCATACAAAATTCCAATTGACAATTTCAAAAATTGTATTTCTTAGTAAAATTGTATCTGAAAATAGTTGAGCGTACGTTTATTCCAATATTTTGTTATACATATTGCAATTTTGTACGGTTGTCTGTATACGCACCTACGCTTCCTGCACGACACGGCTGGAATTACGCTGTAGTTGTGCTGACATGATTGGAGCGACGCTGCTATATAATCCTGGCTTATTTCTTTAAACCCTATGTTGTAGCGTTTGCAATCGTTCGCATATTTCTATTTATTTCTACATACTGTAACTTACTGTTTTGATATCTTCAATTTTTTTCGTAATTTTCAATTTTAATTTTAAGAAATTGTATTTCCCAGTAATAGTGCCTTTAGAATTAGTCGAGTATTCGATTATGACATTATTCTGTTAAACTTATCGTTATTTTATTTGATTGCCTGTATACATACCTACGCTTCCAGTGCGCACGACTGGAGTGGCCTTGCAGTTGCATTCGTTTAAGCGGAGCGACAATACCCTTTGGACATTCCTATTTTCTTTATCCGTAATATTGTACCGTAAGAATTCATTCGCATTTTCCTATTTATTTCTACGTGCAGTAATTTACTGTTATGGTATCATCGATTTCTTTTCTTAATTTCTAATCCTTTATTTCAAAAATTGTACTTTTTGTAAAAGTGCGTTTGGAATTATAAGAGTCTAACTTTAAGGAAATATTTTTTTTTAAATTTGTTGTCATATTAAATGATTGTCTGTCTGCAAACCTACGCTCCCGGTCCAACACCACTGGCGAGGACTTGTAATTGCGGACGCCAGATCAAGCGGCTCTACAGGGTGGTCTTTGTTTATTTCTTTATCCATAAGATTGTGCCGCATGCAGTCTTTTGCAATTTTCTATTCATTTCTACATACTGCATTTTACCGTTATGATTTTTTCGTTCCTTTCCAAAATTCATAAATTTAAATACAAGGACCTATATTCCTTAGTATACGCGCCTTTCGAATTTGTTGAGTTTATGTTTATGACAATATCTTGTTATGCTTTTTGTCATTTTACACGGATGTCTGTATACGTTCCTACTGTACTTCGGAGCGACAACTGCTGTATGGTCTACGTTAATTTCTTTAACCTCGATATAGTACCGTATGCATTCCTTCGCATTCGTCCATTTATTTATTTTTAATACATACGAATTTTTTCAAAATTCCACATTTTTAATATCAATCACTGTACATTTTATGAAATGTGTCATCGGAATTAGTTGAGTGTACGTTTATGACATCGGATTTCTATATTTGTTGTTATTTTAAACGATTGTGCACGTACGTACCTACGCTTCCGGAGCAACACGGATGGAGTTCTCTTGCAGATGCGTTCGGATTATTGGAGCGATAGTGCTGTATGTTCTATGATAATTCCTTTGACCTTGATATTGTACCGTGTGCATTACTTTTCTGTATTCTGTTTATGTCTACATACTGTAATTTACTATTGTATCTCCAATTCCTTTCAAAATTTTCAACTTTTGGTTTAAAAAATTGTATTAATCAGTGAAAGTGTCTTTGGAATTAGTGGAGTGTACGTTTGTGCCAATATAATGATGAAACTTGTTTTTATTTTACATAATTGCCTTTATACGTACATACGCTGCCGGAGCGACACGCCCCTTATGGTCTTGCAGTTGCGTTCGCCATATCGGACAGACACTACGGTACTATCTTCGTTAACTTCTCTAACCTTGATATTGTGTCGAATGCATTCTTTTTATATTTGTTATTTATTTCTACATTCTCTGATCTACTGTTACGATATTTCCGATTTTATTCAAATCCTCCAATTTTTTATCTCAGAAATTGTATTTTTTAGGAGAAGCGAAAACATGAAAGCAGTAACATACAGTATGTACAAATAAATGAAAAACTGAGAAAAAATTCTTACTGTACAATATCACGGTTAAAATCATTATCGAAGACCATCCAGTAGACTCGCTCCGTTCTGTCGTACGCAACTACAAAACCACTCCAGCCGCGTCGCTCCGGATGCGTACATACAAATACAGGCAATCATATAATACGACAACAAAATCAGTACAATATTCTCCTAAACGCAAACTCAACTAATTCAGCAGACACTATTACGAAAAAATTCAGTTTTGGAAGTTAAAGACTGGAAATTTTGATGAAATCAGAAATATGACAACAGTAAATTACAGTATCTAGAAACAAACAAATCTGCGAAAGAGTGCGTACGGTATAAAGTCATGGTTATAGAAATTGAAGAAGACCATCCAGTAGTGACGTCCCAATCTGCCGTACGTATCTACAAGACCATTCCATTCGTGATGTTCCGGAAACATAGATACGTATTAAGACAATCATATAAGATAACAAAGAATTTAACGCAGTATTGTCGTAAGCGATCACACAACTAATTCCAAAAGGCACATTTACTGAGAAACACAATTTCCTAAAATGCAAATTGAATATTGCGAAAAATATCGAAAATATCATAACACTACATTACAATTTGTACAAATAAATGGACGACAGGGAAAAATGGATACGATACAATATCGAGGTTAGAGAAATTAACGAAAATCCTACAGTAGTGTAACTACGATGTACCGACCGCAACTGCAAGTCCACTCCAGTCGTGTTGTTCCGTCAGCTGAAGTACGTATGCAGACAATCATAGACAATAACATTAGTTAAACAAAATAATGTCATAAGCGTACACTCACCTATTTCCAAAGGCAGTTTTACTAGGAAATACAATTTCCTACAATAGAAATTAAATATTATAAAAAAAAGAAAATATCATTACTGTAAATTAAGGAACGTATAAAATAAATGAACAAATTGGGAAAGATTGCATTCAGTTTAAAATCATGGGTTACAGAAATTAACAAGGACAATCCAGTACGCTGCTCCAATCTGCCGTACCTAACTACAGGACACTACAACCGTACCGCGCTAGCAGCGTAGGTACGTATAGAATGTGTCATACAAAATAGAATACAATATAATATTGTCACAAACGTACACATAACTGATTACAAGGACACTTTTACTAAGTCATACAGTTTTTTAAAATGAGAATTTATAATTTCAAAGAAAATCGAAAATATCATAACATTAAACAACATAATGAATAAATAATTGGAAAAATTGGTAAAAAATTCATACGGGGTATAATCATGGTTACAGAAATTAACGAAGATCCAGTATGCCGCTCCGATCTGCCGTACGCACCCACAAGACCAGTCCAGCCGTGTAACTCTGGAAACGTAAGTACATTAAAAGACTATCATAGAATAAAAACAAATTTATCGAGATATTTTCATAAACATGCACTCAACTATTTCCAAGGACACTTTTCCTACAAAATACAATTTTTATTTAAAAAATTTGAAATATTCAAAGGAATCGAAAATATTATAACAGTAAATTACAGTATGTCGAAATAAATAGGAAACAGCGAAAGAGTGCATACGGTACAATATCAAGGCTAAAGAAATTAATCAATAACATATAGTAGCATCGGGCCTATCTACCGCACGCAACTACTTGGCCGCTCCAGGCGTGTCTCTCTGGAAGCACAGGTACGTATAGAGACAATCACAAAATAGCAGAAAGTTTAACAGAATAATGTGATTAAGGTACACTCTACTGAAACCAAAAGCACTTACATTCGGAAGTTCAATTTCTTGAAGTGAAGATTGAAAACTTCGAAATAAATCGATATTAATATAACAGTAAATGACAGGTTGCATAAACAAATTGAAAACAGGGGAAAATGTGCATACGGTACAAACTGAAGGTTAATGAAATTACCGTGGATCATCCAGTAGCGTCGCTCCGATCTACCGAAACCAACTACGAGGCTAGTCCAGTCGTGTGGCACTGGAAGCGTTGGTGCCTACAGAAACAATCATATAAAAGAACAATAAATTTAATAACTTATTGTCATAAA
Source organism: Lasioglossum baleicum (assembly GCF_051020765.1). NCBI lineage: Eukaryota > Metazoa > Arthropoda > Insecta > Hymenoptera > Halictidae > Lasioglossum > Lasioglossum baleicum. The sequence continues at coordinate 7,113 of NW_027471513.1, forward strand.
CGTTGACTCAACGGAGTTAATAGGCACTTTTATTAAGAAATACAATTCATTTAACTAAGAATTAAGAAATATGAAAAAATTGAAAACATCATAGCAGTAAATTACAGTATGTATAAATAAATGGAAAACTGGGACAAATTGCATACGGTATCAAATCAAGGTTAATGAAATTAACAAAGACCATACAGCATTGTCGCTCGGATCTTCCAAACAGAACTACAGCACCAATCCAGCCGTGCGCACCGGAAGCGTGGGTACAAGTAACCATGAAAATACAGCATATTGTCAAAAACGTACACTCTTTTAATACAGAAAACACTTTCACAAAGAAATACAATTTAATAAGGGGGAAAAAATTGAAAATTTTGACAAAAATCGAAATCATCACAACGGTACATAAGAGTATGTATCAATAAATAGAGACTGCGAAAGAATGCATATGGTACAAAATCAAAGTAAACGAAAATAACAAAGGGCATGGAGTAGTGCAACTCCGATATGACGTGTGCAACCACACAACATCCAGTCGTGTAGCAGCGCGAGTGGAAGTACGTATGCAGACAATAATAAATAATAACAATTAGATTTCCAAAATAATGTCTTAAACACACACTCATCTAATTCGAATGACACTGTTGCAATGAAATACAATTTTAAAACTAAAAATTGAATATTTCGAAAAAAAATCCAAAATATCCTAACAGTACATTAAAGTTCCTATAAATAAATGGACGGCTGGGAAAACATGCATACGGTACAATATCGTGGTCAGCGAAATTTACTAAGACCATCCAGTAGTGTCGCTCCATTCTGTCGTACGCAACTGCAATGCCTCGTCAGTCGTGTCGCTTCGTCATCGTAAGTACGTGTGCAGGAAATCATATAATGTAACAATAAATTTTTCTAGGTATGCTCATAAACGTACACTCAACTAATTCAAAAGGCGCTCTTGATTAAAAATACAATTTTCAAAATTAGTAATCAAAAATTGAGACGAAAATCGAAGAAATCACAGCAATATATTACAGTATATAGAAATAAATAGCAAACCTCGGAGGAACTGCATACGGCACAAGATCAGGGATAGAGAAATATACGTAGTTTGTATATATAAACTGTATGTACAAATTGGTGGAAACGGCACAGAATCAGGATTAATGAAATTAACGATTTCCATCCAGTAGTGCCGCTCCGTTTGCCGAAGTCAACTACAAGACCTCGACAGTCGTGTTGCTTCGCCCGTGATGGCGCGTAGACAGGCAATCACATAAAAGGACATCAGGTTTAACAAAATAATGCCATAAACGTGCTCTCAATTAATTCCAGAGACACTTTTACTAGGAACTATAATTTCTTAAAACAAAAATTGAAAATTTGGAAAAAATCGAAAATATTAGAATAGTAAATTACAGGACTTATAAATAAGCAGAAAAACTGGGAAGAAATGCAGATGGTTCAAAATCATGGGTAAAGTAATTAACAAAGTTCATACAGTAGTGTCGCTCTGATATACCGAATGCATCTACTGGACCGCTCCAGCCGTTTCGCTCCGGAAGCAGAGGTACGTTTGTACGTTTACAGGCAACAAACACATAATAACAATATGTTTAGCAAAATAATGTCATAAGCGTAGGCTCATTTAATTCCAATCACACATTTTCTAAGGAATACAATTTTTCAACCTAAAAGATGGAAAATTTGATGAAAATCAAAAATATCATACCAGTAAATTGTAGTATGTAGGAATAAATAGAAAACTGCGATATAGAATAGGAATAAGGTATATAAAATATAAATGGGAATATATAAGGCATATAAAATAATCATAAGGTTAGCAAGATATTGACTTAAACGTACACTTAACTAATGCCAAATCACTTATCCTTAAAAGTGCAAATTTTGATATTGGAAGCCGGAAATCTTGGAAAAAATAGAAAACGTGATAGCAGCAAATTACAGTATGTATAAATAAATGGAAGAATGGGAAAAAATGCATGCGGTAAAAAATCAAAGTTAAAGAAATTAGGCCATCCAGTACTGCCGCTCCGACCTATTGTTCGCAATTACATCACCTCGCTAAAAGTGTCGCCCAGGCAGCATAGGGGTCTATACAGAGAGTTATATTAAATCTCATCAGGCTTAAAGTAATGTGTCATAAACGTAGATCCAGCTAATTCAAAAGACACTATTATTAAGGAATACAGTTTTCAAAATTATAAATTGGCAATTATGAAAAACTATAGGAGATATCATAACAGTATATTATGACTATAGTCGTGTCGCTCCGGAAGCGTAGGCACGTATACACTTAATCGTATGAAATAAAGAATTTAACATAATATTGTCGTAAACGTACACTCAAATAATTCAGAGACACTTTTACTGGGGAATACCATATTTGAATCTAAAAACTGAAAATTGTGAAAAAATCGGAAGTATCAAGACAGTAAATTACAGAATGTATTAATAAATGGAGCACTAGGAATAAAGCGTGCGGTACAGTAACGAGGTTAAGGAAATTAACGAAGGCCATGCAGTAGTGTCTCTCCGATCTTCCGTGCGCAACTACAACATCACTGCAGACGTGTCTCTCCGCCAGCGTAGGAACGTATACAGGCAATCATATATAATAACAAATAGTGTAACAAAATAAAGTCACAAACGTACAATCAACTTGCTCCACAGGCACTGTTGCTAAAAAATAAAATTTTTGAAATGAAAAATTGGAGGTTCTATTGAGAATCGAAAATATCATAAAAGCAAATTACAGTATGCGTAAATGAATGGAAAACTGGAAAAAATGCATACGGCTGTAAATCTAGGTTAGAGAAGTTATCAAAAAGCATACAGTAGCGACGCTCCGATCTTCCGATAGCAACTTCGAGACCGCTCCAGTTGTGCTGCTCCGAAAGCGTAGGAACGTATGCAGACTTTCACTTAAAAGTACAATATTTTTATAAAAATATTGTCATTAAATATAGCTCAGCTAGTTCCAAAGACACCTATGAATAGAATAGAATTTTTGAATTCCAAAATTGGAAATTATGAATACAATCGAAAATTAAATAATAACAGTAAATTACAGTATGCAGAAATAAATAGAAAAATGCGAAAGAATTGATATGGTACAGTATCGAGCTTAGGGAAATAAACAAAGAGCATAGAGTATTGTCGCTCCCATCAACTGAAAGCAACTACAACACAACGCTTGTCGTGTACCGCCAGATGTGTAGGTACGTATAGAGGCCATAATATAACATAACATGGAATTTATCATAACATTGTACAGAACGTACGCTCAGCTTGCAGTAAAGGAATTACTAAGGTATTACTAATTACTAAGGTATACAATTTCTTATACTAAAAATGAAAATATTGACAAAAATCGAAAGTATAGTATTAAGTTACATTATGTATAAATAAATGGAAAACTGCGAAAGAATGAATACGGTAAAATATCAAGGTTACAGAAATTATTGTAGACCATCCAGTAGTGTCGCTCCGGCAACGTAGGTACGTGTACAGACAATCATGCCAAATAGCAACAAATTTTACAAAATATTATCATAAACGTCCACTTAACAAACCCCATTTACACTTTTGGTAGCAATTACGATTTTTATAGTAAAGAATTTGAAACATAGAAATAAGTTCAATATCCCTTTGAAATAAAGAACAATATGAAGAAATAAATAGGAAATTCAGCCAGAATGCATACGGCACAACATTAGGCCAACGCAAATTATCGTAAACCATATAGTGGAGTCGCTACTACATACCATACGTAACTACAATCCTACTACAGACGTGTCGCTCCGGCAGCGTTGATACATTTAGAGACAATCATACAAAATAACAACGAATTTAGCAAAACATTGTAATATACGTACACGCAACTAATTCCAAAGATACTTCTCTTGAAAAGTCATTTTTGATATTTAAAATTGAAAATTTTGAAAAAAATTGGAATTATCATAACACTAAATTGCAGTATGCATAAATAAATGGAAGTCTTGGACAAAATGCATACTCTACAAAATCGAGGTTCAAGAAATAAGTGATGTCCATCCATTAGGTTCGTTCCGAAGTACCAAACGCAACTGCATGACCATTCCATCCTCGTGGCTTCCTGAAGCGTAGGAACGTATACAGACATACACATATAGTAATAGTAAGTTAAACAAAATATCCTCATATACGCACACGTAACTAATTCCAAAGACACTTTTACTAAGGAATACCGTTTTTTGATATTAATTTTGAAAATATTGAAAAACATCGAAAATATCATAGCAGAAAATTGCAGTATATATAAATAAATGGAAGCCTGGGAAAAATGAATTCGGAACGTGATCAAGATCAAAGAAATTAACGAAGACCATCCAGTACTGACTCAGCGATGTACCATACGCAACAACAAAACCAGTACGGACGTGTCGCTCCGGAACTGTAGGTACGTATACAGACAATCGTATATATATCGAAGATATATACGACGAAGATATCTTAAACAGGATATCTTAAACAGAAAATTACTGTGTGTATAAAAGTATGAGAGAATTGGAAATCACGCATACGGATCATAATACTGGTTGAAGCAGAAATTAACGAAGACCATCCAGTTGTGCCTATCCGTTCTCTCGTAGGCAACTACAACATCTCGCTGGTCGTGTTGCTGCGATAGCGTATGGACGATACAGACAATCACATAAAATAGTATCAAACATAATATAATATTGACATAAACATAAGCACATCTAATTTCAAAGACATTATACCAGAAATTAAAGTTTTATACGATAAATATTGTAAATAAAGAAAATCGAAAATATCATAACAGTAAATTACTGCATGCATAAATGAATAGATAACTGGGAAGAAATGCATGCGGTGCAAAACGAGGATAACGAAATTAGCGAACACGAACCAGCAGTGCCGCTCCGATCAGCCGTACGCAACTTCAAGGCCTCACCGGTCGTGTCGCACCTCCAGTGTATGTACGTATACAGAAAGTCATGTAGAACAACAATAGCTTCACAAAATGATGATATAATCCTACACTCAACTAATTCCGAAATAGTTTTTCCTAAGAAGTACATTTTTAAAATTAAAATAGGACACTTAGTTATAAATTGAAAATGTTATAAGAACAAATTAGAGTATGCAGAAATACGTAGAGAAATGAGAGAAATGCATAGGTTACTCTGTGAAGGTTAAAGAATTTAACGAAAACCTTTCAGTACTGTATGCAACTGCAACACCACCCTAGTCGTTTTGCCCCTGCATTGTAGAAACGTATACATACTATCATATAAGAAAACTAAAAATTTAACAAGATATCGTCATAATCGTACACTCAACTAACTAGAAAGACGCTTTTACTAAAAAATATAATATTAGAATTATAAATTTGAAATTTCGAAAAAAAATTGAAAGTATCGTAACAATAAATTACAGTATGTAGAAATAAATCGAAAATAAAACAAAAATGCATACCTTAAAATATCAAGGCTAACGAAATTAATGAAAGCATTCCAGTATTGTCGCTCCGAGGTACCGTACGCAGCTACAAGTCCATTTTCGTCATGTCGCCACTTTGCGTCAATGCGCATACGTTGACGGACATAGTCGAGTCGCACCGAGATACCGTTCGCAACAACAAATCCACTCCAGCCGCGTCGCTCCGGTGGTTGCGTATACAGAAAATAAATATAAAACAACAGTAAGTTTAACACAATATTGTCATAAACCTAAGCTCAACTATTACAATAGACGCTTTTACTACGTAATACATTCTTTCAAATTAAATATCGGAAATTTTGGAAACAAATCGAAATTGTCATAGCATTACATTGCAGTTTGTATAAATAAATGGTTGACTGTGAAAAAATACATACGGTACAAAATCAAGGTTATAGGTGTTTTCTAAGGCCATCCAGTATTGCCGCTCCGATATACCGAAACCAGCTACAAGACAGCGCCACTCGTGTACCGCGGGATGCGCAGATGCGTAATGAGACAATCATATAAAGTAACAACTAGTTTAACAAAATAATGTCGTAAAAGTACACTCACCTAATTCAAAGACGCTTTTACTAGAAACAGAATTTAGAAGATATAAATTGAAAACTTCGATGAAAATTGAAACATCGTAACAGCAAATTGCTGTATGTAGAAACGAATAGAAAACTGCGAAAGAATGCATAGGACACAATATTGTGGTTAAAGAAGTTATCGATGAGAAACCAGTTGTGCCGCTCCATTCTGGCGTACTTAAATACCTGCCCACACCAGTCATTTCGCACTGACAGAGTAGTTACGTATACACGGATTCATATAAAATAACAATAAGTTCAACGAAATATTGTCATAAACGATAACTCAACTAATTCTGAAGGCACTGTTCCTAATAAATACAATTACGTAAAACAAAAATTGAAAATTAGGAAAAAATCTAATATATCATAACAGAACGTAACGGTATGTATAAATAAACGGAAAACTAAGAAAAATTGCATACGGTATAAAGTCAATGTTAAAGAAATTAACGAAGTCCATCGGGTAGTGCCGCTCCGTTCTGCCGCACGCAACTTCAAGACCATTCCTGCCCTGTCGCGCCCGAAGCGTAGGTACGTATTCGGACAATCGTATAAAATTTCAATGAATTTAACAAAGTATGGTCATAAACGAACACTAACATAATACCAAAGACACTTCCAATGATAAATTCAATTTTTTACACAAAAAATTGATAATTTCGAAAAGAGTGGATGATATCATAAACAGTAAATTACACTGTGCATAAATAAATGGGCGAAATGGAAAACCTGCATACGGAACATAATACTGATTACTGCTGAAATTAACGAAGACCATTCGGTAGCGCCAATACGTTCTCTGGTAGGCAACTACAAGACCTCGCCAGTCGTGTCGCACCGGATCGAACGAGAATATACAGACAATCATATAAATAACAACAAGCTAAACAAAATATTCTCAACAAAATATAAACATGAAAATTTTGCAGAGAATCTAAAATACCCAACAGTAAATTACAATGTATATAAATAAATGGAAAACTGCGAGAGAATTCTTACGGTACAATACTTCGGTTAACGAAATTAACAAGAGTCGTGTCAATTGGTTCTACCGAACGCTGCTGCAAGACAACTCCATTCGTGTCGCTCCAGAAGCGTAGGTATGTAAATATACAATCATACAACACAAAATACAAAATACAAAATACAAAGACACTTTTCCTATGAAATACAAATTTTTTAAATTCAATTTGAAAATTCTAACAAAAATAAATAATATGATAACAGTAAATTGCAGTACGTATAAATAAACGGAAAACTGACATGAAATGCAAACGGTACAAAATCAAGGTTAAAGACATTATCGAAGACCATACAGTATGCCACTTCGATCTGCCGTACGCAACTACAAGACCACTCCAGCAGAGTCGCACAGGATGCTACGTGCGCATACAGGCAATCATTTAAACAACACTAAGTTTAGCAAAATAATATTATAACCGTACCCTTAATAATTTCCAAAGATACTTTTCCTAAGCAATACAGTTTCATAAAATAAAAATTAGGAACATCGGAGGAAATCGAAGGCATCGTAAGTGTAAATTACAATTTTTATAAATAAAGACGAAACTGCAAAGGAGCGCATACGGAACAACATTATGGCTATAGAAATTATCGACGACCATCTAGTGGTGCCGCTCCGTTTGCCGTGGGAAAATACCAGACATCGCCAGTCGAGTCGTTTGGACAGCGCCTGTACGTTTACTGACATAACAATAAGTTTTACAACATGCAATAATCTAATTCTAAAGACACTATAGCCGAAAAAATACAATTTTCTAAAATATAAATTGAAAATGTGGGAGGAAATTGAAAATATCAAGCAGTAAATTGCAGCATGCAGAAGTAAATTGAAATTTGCGATAGAAGGCATGCGGAATAATATTGTGGTTATAGAAATTAACGGAGGCCATCCAGGATGCCTTTCCTATCTGCCTTACGTAACTACAAGGCAAACTCCAGCCGTGTCGCTAGGGCACCTTAGGTACGTATACAGACAATCATATAAAATAATAATGAGTTTAACAAAATAATGTCAGAAACGTACAACCAACTATTTCGAATGACTTGTGCTAAGAAATACAATACTATAAACCAAGAATCGAGAATTTTGAAGAAAAAAAAACAAAAATGTAAAGGTAAATTACGGTATTTATATATAAATCGACGACTGGGGGAAAATGCATACGTTGCAGCATCAAGGTTATAGAAATCAACGAAAATACTACAGTATTGTGGCTCTGATATGCCGAACGTAACTGCAGGACCACTCAAATCGTGTCGCCTCGGAAGCGTAGATACGTATACAGTCCACGGTACAAGAAAGGAATACGTTTAAATAACTATTGTCATAAATGTTGAGTCAACGGAGTCAATAGGCACTTTTATTAAGAAATACAATTCTTTTCACTAAAAATTTAAAAATATGAAAAAATTGAAAATATCATATCAGTAAACTACAGTATGAATGAATAAATGGTTAAATTGAAGAAATGTATTCGGAGCAAAATCAACGATAACGATATTTAGGTAGATCATCCTGTAGTGTCGCTCCGATCTGACGTACGCTGCAACAGGACATCGCCAGTCGTTTTGCTCCAAGAGCGTAGGTACGTATACCTACAATCATATAAAATACCAATAAGTTTAACAGTATAATGTCATAAACCTACCCCCAAATAATTCCAACGACACTGTATCAATGAAATACAATCCTTTAACCTAAAAACTGATAATAATGTAAAAAGTGGGAAATATTATAGCAGAAAATTACAGTACTTATAAATAAATGTAAAACTGGGAAGAAATGCATACGGTACAAAATCAAGGTTTAAGCTGTTACGAATATCGTACAGTAGTGTCGCTCAGATCTACCGAATGCATCAGCAAGACCACTCCTTCCGTGTCGCTCCGGAAGCCTTAGTACGTATGGAATCAATCATATAAAATGACAATGAATTCTATATAATATTGGCAAAGCCTACACACAACTAATTCTAAAGGAGCTGTGCTCGGAAATAATATTTTTTGAGATAAAAACGGAAAATTTCGAAAAAAAAATTGAAATACAATGACGGTAAATTACAGAATGTGTTAATAAATAAACAACTGGGGAACAATGCATACGGAACAAAATCAAGGTTAATGAAATTATCGAAGTCCAACCAGTATGATGCTCCGATTTGCCGTTCGCAGCTGGAAGTCTTCAACAGATGTGATTGCTAGAGCAGCGCAGGTACTTATACACACAAACATATAAAATACCAATAATTGTAATGACATAATGTCATAACGTACATTCAACTATTTCCAAACACACCTTACCAGAGAGATACAACTTTTCAAGTAAAAATTGAAAATTTTGAAAAATATCGATAATATCAAATCAGTAAGTTACAGTAGGTAGAGATAAATAGAAATCTGCGAAACAATGCAAATGGTACAATATCAAGGCTAATGATATTAAAAAAGATCATAGAATATGCCGCTACGATTTGCAGTACGCAATTGCTGGACTGTATTTGGAGTAAAGCACCTTTTTCAGAGAGTGGAACAAGTATATAGTTTAATGTCGAGCGCCATAATTTCATGCATGAAATAGGAAGATCGAGGGCCAAACCGTTCGAGAACGTTGGCACCTTCTGTGAGAGGCGATCTGCTATATCAATAGCTTCATCTATGAAGTCATTCGGAGAGTCGGACCTGGTGTTGCTGAAGTAAATCCACTGAAAAGTATTGGCAATAGACACTTTATGTCACAGCTTGAATATTAACGTAGACTGTCAAGCGGTTGTAGATCGATACCTATAGGTAAAGAGTCAACCACTTTACCGATTTCCGTACCTTCGGTGAAGCTAACCTGCGAGAGTATAACCTCGTGTTCACAGAACGAAATTAGTATACATTCCTGTGACGGACACCCTAACTTCATGTATGAATTAGAAAATAGATGATCATGCGTTTCGAGAACGTAATCACCATCTTTGAGAGTCGAGCGGCTAAGACTATAGCTTCTCCCATCCAGCTATTCCGAAGGTCAGAGCAGGTATTCCAGGAGCAAATCTGCTGAACGGTATTGGCATTAACCGCTTAATTCACCATTTTAATATTACAGTGGAGCGATGAACCATATGAGAAATGTTCAGTTGATATTAAGTCAATCGTTTTATTGATGACCTTACCGTCCGAAAGCATTCCGCTCTGTATCGAGAATATATCGGAGTGCTCAGAGGAACAAATGACTATACGCTTTAATGCCGTGCACCTTAATTTCATGAATGACATAGAAGGTCGGTTGTCATACCGTTCCGGAACGTTACCACCTTCTTTGAGGATCGGACGGCACTGTCATTCGCTTCACCAATCCTGTGATCCGATAGTCATACCCTGGTATTCCTGGAGTAAATACACTGAACAATATTGGCAATAGACACCTCTACTTACGGTTCGAATAATATTATACGGAGTCCACCAGTTGTAGAACCAGGGTGTATATTGCAAATACTGTACTCACGATTTAATGCCGGAATACCTGGTTTTACTCGTGGTATAGCAGGGTCGGTGAACCTATTGCCTCAGCTATGCGACTCTCACGGAAGGTAGTAACGTTCTCCAACGGTTTGACGTAAGATCTCCTAATTCATTCATGAAATTAAGGTGCCCGCCACTAGAATGTATGCTAACATGCTTCTCCGAGCACTACGTCATACTCTCGATGCAGCGGGTTATATTCTTGGAGGGTAAAGTCTTTGGTAGAACGTTTGACATTACACCAATAGGTAACGTTCGACAATGATTAGGCTCTATACTTTAGTATTCTAATCATGAATTAAGGTGACCGTTGACTATAGCGTACAGCGGAATGACTCTCGGAATACCTGGTTTGACTATCGGAATTCCAGATTAGCAGAAGCTATTGACTTAACCGCTCGATCCTCAAAGAAAGTGGGATACTTCTCGAACGATTTGATACACGATTATTCTATACACATCACTTAAATAAGATGCCCCTCTGCTATAATGCCTAGTATTTGCTTCCGTGAGCACTAAGCATGATACCCGCTAGGTTCTATCAAGTTAATTCGGTAAAAGGAACGGCTATATATCAATTGGTAAAGTTCTACAACGGATTGACGGCCGATATTAATATTCAAACCGTCAATTGAGGTGTCTATAACCAATACTGTTCAGTCGATTTAGTCCCAGAATGCCTGTATTGTCTCTCGGAATGGCACGGAAGGTAAAGATATTGACGACGCCATTCGTTTCTCACAGGAGTTCGCAACGTTCTCGAACGTTTTGCCGCTCGACCATCTAATTCATACAGGAAGATTAGGTGCCCGTCAATGTCATGGGGAATAACATCCTTCTCTGAACACGAAGCCATGCTCTCGGTACACCGGCTAGTTTTTCGGGCATAAGGTATTCGGTAAAACGTTTAACTTTATAGTTATTCGTAACGATCTACTCCGGTCTGATGGTCTGCCTCATATTCAAACCGTGTATTAAGGTTCAATTGCCAATAGTGTTCCGCGGATATAATCCGGGGAGACCTGGTTTGACTCTCGGAATCAGAGCATAGGTATAGCTATTTTCTTAGCCGTTTGAAAATCAAAGAGGGCGGTAAAGTCCTCGAACTGCTTGACACACGATTTTCTAATTCATTCATAAAATTGATGCCCTCGTCCCGAAAACGAATGCTAATTCGCCCCACTGACACGATGATATACTCACGACATAGCGGGATAGGTTTTCGGAGAGTTGCCACCTTCATTACGTATCGAACGGCAAAGTCAATAGCTATACCTATTCTGTGATTCCGAAAGTCAAGCAAGGTATTCCGGGTGAAAATCCGCCGTACGGTATTGGCATTAAACACCTTATTTCACGGCTTGATCATTAATGTCGGGCGCCAAACCATTCGAGAACGTAACGAATTTGAATCGAGTCAAACCTTTTACCGAAAGCCTTACCTGCGCTGAATCTAACCCGCTGTATCCAGACTATATCAACGTGTTCAGTGGAATATATTAATATAAATTTCTGAGTCGGGTACCTTAATTTCATGTATGAATATGAATATCGAGAGTCATACCGTTGGAGAACGTTGCCACCGTATTTGAGCGTCGAACGTCCAAAATCTGTAGTTGCACCTATCCCGTGATTACGAGAGTCAAACAAGGTATTCCGGTAGAAAACCCGTTGAACAGAATTGGCAATAGACACACTAATTCATTGTATGGATATTAAAGTTGAGTGTCAAACCGTTCGAGCACGTTACCATCTGTATAAAGTCAAACCTTTTAATCGAATAACTTATCGACCTAGAACGAACACCGAACTAGCGAGTGTCTTGCTTAGTGCTCACGGAAACAAAATAGTAGTCATTGTAGCTGCCGGAGACCTTGTTTCCGTGTCAGAATAGCAAAATCGAGAGTCAAACTACTCTAGAACGTTACCACATTCTTTCGCATTCGAACGGCTAAGTAATAGCTTCACGTATTCTAGGATCCCGAGAGACAGTCGCTTCAGCGGTTGGGCTTCTCGGAAGGTATGGCCATCGGTAAAAAGTTTGACTCTAATCTAAAATATGAAGCTCTATAACCGTCTGAAGCTCTACCTTCATATTCGTTCCGTGAAATAAGCTGTCTAATGCCAATAATGTCCAGCGGACATATCCAGAATACCTGGTTTGACTTTCGGAATCACAGGATAGGTGAAGCTATTGTCTTGCAGTTCGACTCTCACAGAAGGTAGTAACGTTCTCGAGAGGTTTGGAACTCGATCTACTAAGTCATACTTGAAATTAAGTTACTCGTCATTAAAATTTAGACTATTTTGCTTCTCTGACCACGAAGTTATACTCTCGACACAGCAGGATACTATCTCTTAAGATAATGCCTGCAGTAAAAAGTTTGACACTATACCAACAGGTAAGGATCTACGACGGCTTGAAACTGTACTTTAATCTCTATACCGTAAATTGGGGTGTCTATTGCAAATACTGTTCAGCGGACTTACTGCCGGAATACCTAACTTGACTCTCGGAGTCACTGGCGAGGTGAAGCTATTGACATAGCGGCAGTCAAAAGTGGTCGACACGTTCCGATAGGTTTGACTCTCAATCTTGAAATTCATACACGAAAATAAGGTGTCCGTCTGCTGAAATGACTTCTAATTTGCATCCGTGATCACTAGGAAAGGCACATTGTCCAGCGGATTAGGTTCGCGGCAGATAATGTGTTCAGCTAAAAGAATGACAATATAGCAATTGTTAATGTTCTCCGACGATTTGCCTCCCTACTTTAATACCCGTGGCGTGTATTAAGGTCTCTATTGCCAATACTATTCAGGGGATTTACGTCAGGAATACCTAGTTTGGCTTTAGGAATCACATGATAGGTGAAGCTATTGGATTAGCTGTGCGACTTTCCAAAAAGGTGGTAATTTTCTCAAGCGGTTTGACACTCTATCCTCCTATTCATGCAAGAAAATAAGATGTCCGCCATCAAAAATGTATACTCATTGCATCCTGTAGAAACTAGGTAAGACAATTGCGGGTTCTCAGAAGAAAGGCCATGGGTAAGATTAATGTATTTATACTAATTGGGAATGCTCTCTTACGGCTTGACTCTCTACTTTAATTTCGTACCGTGAATTAACGTGTGTATTGCCATTACAGTTCAGCGCATTTACTCCCGGAATACCTGGTATGACTCTCGGAACGGCAGGATCGATTAAGCTATTGACTTCGCCGTTCGAATATCAAAGATGGTGGAATCGTGCTCGAACTGCTTGGCCCTCCATCTTCTAATTCATACATGAAGCTAGGTGCCTGTCGCTTAAATCAATCCTAATTTCCTTCTCTGATCACGAACTAATACTCTGTATGAAGTGGGAGATTTTCGCGAAGGTACGGCCTTCGACAAAACGTTGGAGTTTATAACAATTGGAAACTTTCGCAACGGGATTGATGCTCAATATTCCAATTCGTATATTGAATTAAGGTGGCCGTCGGTAAAGTGTGTACTAATTTATTTTCATCAGCATGAAATTATACTCTCGATACAGTGGGTATTGTTTCTAGGAGGGTAAGGTCTATGGTAAAAGGTTTGACTTTATACCAATTGTGAGGGTCTCAAATGGTTTCACGCTCTACTTCAATATTCAAACCGTCAATTAACGTGTCCATTGCAACAGTGTACAGTTTATTGACTCTGGGCGTGCCTGGTTTGTCTTTCGGAACCACAGGACATGAGAGGCTAATAATTAAGGCGTCCGATTCTCAACTAAGGTGGTAACTTTCTCGAACGGTTTAACCTCAACCTTCTAATTACTACATGAAATTAATGTGACCCTCATCAAAATTAAAATTAATTTGATCCTCTGAGCACTATTATATGCTCCTGACGCAGCCGGATTGGCCTTCGGTGTGTGTTGAGTTTATAAAAATTGCAAACGTTCGCAAACGGTTTGTCGCTCTACTTTAATATTCAAGCCGTGAATGAAGTGGTCTATTGGTAATAATCATCAGCGCATTTACACTCAGATTATCTTGTTAGACTCTCAGAATCATAGGATAGGTGGAGTTATTGACTTATCCGTTCCATTCTCAAAGTGGGCGGTAACGCTCTCGAACGGTTTAGTGCTCAATCTTCTAACTGCTACATGAGGTTAAGGTGCCATTCACTGAAATGAATACTTGTTTCGTTCTCTGGACGCGATGTTATACTCTCGAAGCAGCATATTACCTTCTCCGAGGTGTCTACCGGTAAAGCGTTTGACTCTATACCAATAGGTAACGGTCTACAACGGGTTGGCGGTCTGCTTTAATATTTACCTTAATATATACACCTTAATCTCAGTATGAACATTAAAGTAGAGCGTCAAACCGTTTAAGACTGCTACCAACTACTATAACGTCGTACTCTTCAACGGATACCTTAACTTCCGAGAATATAACCAGCAGTATGGTTGGGTATAACTTCATGTTCAGAGAATCAAATTAGATTTCATTTCAGTGACGGTTTCGTTAACTTGATGTATGAATTAGAACATCGATGGTCAAACCGTTCGATAAAGATACCACGCTCTTTCAGTATCGAACGCATATGCCAGTAGCACCAGATATCCTGTATTCCCGAAATCCAAAGCAGGTAATCTGAGCGTAAATCCGCTGATGAGATTTGGCAATAGACGGCTTTATTCACGGCTTGAATATTACAGTAGACCGTCCACCGTTTTAGGGCATTACTAATTGGTGTAAGTGAAACGTTTTACCGAAGGCCTTACCATCCGCGAACCTTAGCGCCTTTATCGAAGAATAAGTTCGTGTTCAGAGTATGAAATTAGTATTCATTTCAGTGACCGCCTTCTTAGCTTCATGTATGAATTGCAGGATCGAAGGTGAAACCGCTCGAGGACGTTGCCACCTACTGTGAGAGACTAACGGTTAAATAATTAGCACCGCATGTCCTGTGATTCCGAGTGTCAAACCAGGTATTACGGGAGACAGTCGCCGAAGAATTTTGGCAATAGGCACCATAATTCGCGGCTAGAACGCCAAAAGGTTTTAGAGCGTTACCAATTGGTATAAGGTCAAACGTCCTAACCGAAGGTCATACCTTCCACAAACCCCACCGGCTTCATCGAGAGTATAGGATCTTGCTCACAGAAGAAAATTCTTATTCATTTCTGTGACGGGCACCCTAACATCATGTACGAATTACATGATCGATAGCCAAACACCTCGAGAACGTTAGCACTTTCTGCGAGGGACGAAAGTCTAAGTCAATAGCCTGACTATTTAGTGATTCTAACTTGCTGAATCGGTAGTCAAAATTCGTGTTCTGGGGAACAACCTATTATTGATTTTAGTGACGTGTACCTAATTTCATGCATGAATTAGAAGAATCGGCCGCAAACGGTTCGAGAACGTTAACAGCTTCTATGAGTGTTGCACGGAAAAGTCAATAGCTCCACCTAGCCTTTGATTCCGTGTGTCGAACAAGGTAATCCGAAAGTAAATCCGCTAATGAGTATTTGTAACTGGCACATTAATTAACGTATTGAACGTCAAAGGTGAGCGTCAAACAGTCTGGGAACGATACCAATTGCTGTAGAGTCATAGTACTTACCGAAAGCATTACAGCCCGGAAACCTAACCCGCCGTATCGAGAATATAACTCCGTGTTTAGAGAAACACATTAGTATACATTTTAGTGACCACACCTTAAAATCATGTCTGAATTTGAATATCGATGGTTAAACCGTTCCAGATCGATACCACACCATTTGAGAGTCGAACAGCTAGATGAATAGCTTCTCCTAACCTGCGATTCAGAGTGTCATATCAGGTATAGCGCTGTAAATGCGCTGAACTGTATTGGCAATTGACAGCGTAATTCACGGTATGAATATTAAAGTGGAGCGCCAGACAGTTGTACAACTTTACTTATTGGTATTGGTGTCATCATTTCACTGAAGGCCTTACCTTACCAGAAGCTAGCCTGCCGTATCGAGAGTATAACATCATGTTTAGAGAAACACATTAGTATACATTCCAGTAGCGGCATCTAAATTTCATGTATGAATTGGAAGGTCGAGTGTAAAACAGTTCGAGAACGTTACCACCTTCTCTGAGAAACGAACAGCTATGTCAATAGCTTCTCGAATCCTGTGATTCGGAGATGCATACCCGATATTCCGAAAGTTAATCCGCTCAACAGTATTGGCAATAGGCAACATAATTCATGCTTTGAATATTAAAGCAGACCGTCATGCCGTTGTAGAGAAATACATATGTGTGTACGGTCCAACTTGACGCAGAATGCCATTCCCTCCGAAAACTAACTCACTGTATCGGGAGCGTAACACTGTATTCACAGGTACGAAATAGTATACATTTTATTGGCGAGACCCTACATTTCATGCACGAATTATAGGATCGAGGGTGAAACCTTTCGAGAACGATACCACATACCTTGAGACTCGAACGGCTGAGACATTATCCTCACATTTTCGTGTGATTCCGAAGGTCAAACATGGTATTCCAGGAGTAAGTCCTCAGAGCAGTATGGCAATAATAGCATTAATTC
>NW_027471514.1:0-24300 GCF_051020765.1 Lasioglossum baleicum
CAATACCACTATACACAGGCCTTTCTGTATACCATGCAACATGTGTCTACAAAACTCAGTTGTCATGCAATGCACACTTTGGAAGTTACAAAGATGTACAAATTTCGTGGACCACTGTGTGTAATTATATGCTAACAATAAGATTGTCTTCGTACGGTATCTGTGGCGGACCCAATCGCTGCGTGTCGAAGGGCCGTAAATGGAGGTCATTGACGTTGGATTGTAAAGCCAGCGGTGCAATATGTGGTCAACGATCTTCGACTCCGCTTGATCTGCTTTGTCCTTGGAGCAAATACGAATCACGCTGATGGAGTACTTTCCGCGAAATTATATGAATATTAAAGTGGATGCGCCCGCGATTGACTACGTCGAACTGATGATCGTGATTGATTTGAATGAATACGATCGACTCAAATGACTAAGTTCTAACGACTGGCTGTTACGGACTACATGATTGTTTGAAGAGCGATGTCCTAATGCTTGACTGAAAATAACGATTGTTCCACGAACTTTCGAAATCAAATGTTTATAGTGACTCGTCAAAGGGAAACCATTTCCCTGATTTGGCGAGTTGGGGGAACCTGGGTGTACCCTTGGTCCGCGAAGTCACGTGTTCCCCAAGAAGAGTAGATCGTCCTGTGCAACAAAGACGCTGGGTGGAGGGAACACCCTCTTGCAGGGCGAAGTCCTTCGGGGGGTCGCCGATACGTGGGTAATCTTCTTGAGAGGTGACTGACGATGTCCCGTTGAGTTTTATGGCCTCGAAAGTCATGTCACCAAATACACTTGGCCTGGTTGAGAAAGGTCTCATATCCCTTAACCCAAGAAAAAGGACTGAAGAAATTACCATAAAGAATGGAAAGTGCAGAGGGTGACCTACCTGGGTTGCCAACTAAGTGATTGCGGATTTCAAATAAGAAGGGAAAATTCAAAATTTTTGTTCAAAAATGTAACTTTATTCAATTCGAATACTGTCCGTTCTTATTGATGACCCTTTGGCATCGTTCTGGTAGTGTTAAAATTCCACGTTCGTAAAAATTTCTGATCATTGCTATCAAGAAACTGAATTTAATGTGATCTCACATCATCAGAGTTATTAAAAATTTTACAATTTAAGGAGTTCTGCATGGAACGAAACAAATGACAATCTGAAGGCGCAAGATCAGGGCTGTACGGTGGATGTGACAAAACATCCTAACCTAATTCCAATAATTTTTGACGAGTGCCCAAAGGCGCGTGGGGCTTTGCATTATCATGGTGGAAAAGAACACCCTGAATTGCATAGCTGAGATTGGCTAGTTGTTGAACGTACACGTTTGCATTGATCGTTTGGTTTTTGTGGCATAAGTTCAAAGTACAAAATTCCCTTATAATCCCACCAAACTGACAGTATAATCTTTTTTTGTGGAATCTCTGCTTTTGATGGACCGCGGCAAAGAATTCCTCTATGATATACAAATCTAAATATATCAGAAAACACGCAACAACGTGAAGGAATAGTGACTGTAATGTTGCACTCAAAGAGAGTCAGCGCGCATTCATCCGCATGAAAAACAAACCCAACCAAGGGGACCTAGATAGAATTCAAAAAGCTGCCATTAATATTTCATAGAACGATTAAAGGAAAGCAAAAGAATGTCATGGGAGATAATACGCCTTATCGGTAACAAACAAAACACCGACGAAATCTTTTGGAAGAAAATTAAACGAATTAGCAGAGATAGACAGTGCATTGAATTATAATTTCTAGATTTAGCCGAAATGAAAGTGGTTACAATGACAAAGATGCCGTCAACTCTCTTGCTGAAAAAACTCAAGCTAAACTTAGATGGCTGCAATTACTCCTGAGTTCCTGGCCCATATTAACAACCATGGGAATCGAATCATAGAATCGACAAAGGAATTTTCGCAAGGACCAGGTGGCATTCCGAATAGATTGCTGATAAATCTTCCACCTATAGGAAAAAATGATATTCTCCTGGTTTTTAACAGCATATCAGAATCCATAGTGTTATTTCTGATAACTGGAAACTAGCCATCGTTGTGTTTATTCATAAACCTGGAAAAAACAAAATTACAACGGATAGCTATCGGTCCAATAGCACTAACGAAAAATATCCGCAAGTTCTTGGAGAAAATAAACCGAAGGCTCATGGAAGAACCATTGGATGGTACTAAATTTTTAACACCAGACCAACACGGATTCCGACAATATCTTTCTACCATTGACGTTCCGTTAAACATAGAGGCAGATATCTGTGACGCTTGTGGAAAAAAAGGAATATCGTTACAATTTATAATCAATTATCCTAATCGATTTTAGTCCAATTTAGTTCACGCAATACAATGTTAAGTAAACCGTGCGTTTTTTGTCAAGTATAAAATGAACCGTCACTTTGGCTATACAAGAGGCACAGAATATATTGTAATACGAAATGAGTCGAAATTGTAGAATAACGACTTATATAGGGTGAATTTCCAAGAAATGTGACTGTTCCAGGAAAACAAGGAAGTATGTAATATGTATACAAATTACAGGCACGAATAAATACGGTACGAAACTGTTTTCGTTACAAAGGATTACCGAAAATATTTCTCTACACGACACAGTGGTACCACCTGCTTACGAATTGCTTTATGTAGTATAGCTATACAGATAGGATTATTTCACCTGTCCATGTAAATTTACTTCCATCGTGTTATATGAAAAAATGTCACAAATAAAAGTTACTAAATACAATGTACTTATTACATCTTTTTGTCTATTCGTCCTTTTTTGTTTTTCTCTTTCTTTTCTTAAATACGAGACACATACCTAAATTATTGTATAGTGCCCCCATATATGTGTATTACCCTTAAGATATTTAAGTCCAGTATTTTGTATCAACGATAAAAGACGAAATAAGAAACAAAGGCGTAATCATTAAATTTTATACTAAATTCTATTAGCATAAGACTGAATAATTTTTATTTAACACATTTTTTCTAACATACAAAATTTATTTGTTACATATATTCTTGCGTAAACTAATTATAGGTTTTTAATTAAACGTAAAGAAGCATAATTATTACGTACACTATACGTATATGCATTATACAGTTTTAATATTTAACGTATTTAATTGTATGTGTACTTTAATTATGAATTAGTAAATATATGTCGATAGCAAACTGATAAGTAACTAATTAGTTAATGTATAAACTAATAAGCAAACGAAATAATTAATTATTCGTTTTAAGATAATTTTGTGTAGTGGTTTTCATTCGTGTTTCTCGATGTTAAATCTATATGTACAATTATATTGACCTGTTATATCGATCTAAATGTGTAGTATTCGTAGATAATAATAACCAAAGTCATATTAATGACAATTTACAATAATGGAAATAAGGGACACATTTATATGTATAGCCTAATTATTTACGTTTCCATATGCACAAAAATCAAAATTGCGTCAAAAATAGATGTTTGTTTTCATCGATTAAAGAAATATAAAACCAGAAACCAACTATTTTGGCCAGTTTCATCATGGAATAATGTATATCGAGTATGCGATAAAGAGGCAGCACACTTCCCAACTTTCAATGCTTCTTGACACTAATATAACACTTAGGAATTCTACATACAAACCCATATATCATATTTATTTATAAATTTCACTTGTTTATGTGAAAAATTAGGCCGAGAAAACACTAGCCCAAGTATGCATAAATACATGAACGAAATTTTATTTTCTGAAAATGGAAAGATTTCTTACATACATATCGTGTTATGTTTAGGAGTCAAACATATAATAATATCGAACTTCGCTACGTCAACGAAAATATTCAAAAAATTGTTATTCCGGTAATCATACACAAACAGGCAAACATCACCGGTTTCGACTATTACGTGTTACAGTATTCGACATATTTAACAACATTTTCCTCTATACACGTAAGGCCATTGCTTGGTCGTGGCTTACTTGCATATTTGACAAAATTGCTTTGATATTATTATCCGTTGTGACACTAGATCGATCATATTTGGCGATGATTATTGACATATAGATCTGAAAGGTTGTTCTTAAATATGGTTTTATTGTTTATTGTTCTGAGTTATTGATTTTAATACATTTTGTGTACGTATATATTCTTACGACGCATTAACGAAAGTTAAACGAGCCTCGCCGTCCTTTTTATGGATTAAATCGCAACATATACGAGCATTGAAAGACAGAAACGCCGAAAAGCGAAATTGCCGAAAGACCGTAACTCCGAAAGATCAAACAGCCGAAAGACCAAATGGCCGAAGGATTAAGTCGCTGACAGATCAAAGCGCCGAAGCCCCGACAGATACTGTCCAGGGCAGTATTTATTTCGTCATGATTGGGCGTCGTCAGCAAAAGCGTTTAGTATTAACCCTTTGAACTCGAGCGGAGCCGATGAGGCGCCCGGCGAATTCAAAGTAACGAATCGAATTATTTGCGATCTATCCAGTCACGAAAGGATTGCGCAAAGGAATAAAAATACCAAATTTATCGAGAAACTGCACGGTCGAGTATCAACGGAGAAACATCGTAACTTTAAGGTGGAAGGACAAGAGGATTGTCGCTTGTTTAACTACAAGGGGTGACACATGAACGGTGATGGGCAAAAGAATTATACGAGATGGTATGGAAGTACTCGCCAAGTTTTGTTTTCTGCGAAACTTTTTTTTGGGGCGTGGAAATTTGCATCATCAATTCTTACCTTCTCTACAAGCTAGAAGAGACTAAAAAGGGGAAAAGCCACTGAGCCATTTGCAATTTTCAAAAATAGTTGTTGAGCAATTGAGAGGGACATATTCCCAGCATCGTGATAAAGCGTCTTTATCGCTATTGAATTATATCCGACACAATGAAAAGCTGCATATAATGAATAAAAGGCCGAAAAGGGACTTTAACGTTTGGTCTGACAGTTATACGCCTGTATATAGGCGGAAAGCAACATGTTATTGTAATAGGTGTCCTGATAAGCTAATGACGCATCTTGGGGATTGTTTTCCGAAATATCATGCAAAAGACAATTGCAGAGTATAATATTTTTCAAATTTTGTTGTTATTGATATAAAAATAAATAAATGCGAGAAATTTTATTATTTGTATACGTTTGTTTGTTCACAAATTATTTTAAAGTACATGTAAAATGTTTCCATAATTTAACCGAAATCGTCTCCAGTAGCTGGTATGTTGAAGCGAGAAAGGTCTCGGTGCAAATGGTAAATAGAACGAACTCGGCAAGCAGACAAATATCATCAGAAAGCAGACGCGCATCACCAATATAAATAAAGCGTAAAAATGCCTACCAGTGTATTTTATTATAAAACACCTAATTAGCTCAGCGTCTCGATTTCGAGCGCTGACACACAACGCGATACAACACACACACACACACACACACACCATATGTAACGTTAAAAAGTAAATTTGATTATTTTATATGTGTAATGATATATAAAATATATAAAGCAACATATATAATATAACAAAATTCTTTGTTTCAAGTTACACGGTGGTTTCGTATAAATTTAAAATTACAAATATTAAAAACTTAGCCTATTAATTCTCCTTGCATGTATCTTTTGCAAGAGTTGACATGTTTCTACGGTTTATATTGCATGAGGTAATGAGTAACAAAGTTCGGAGTTCGCAAGAATTCATAGTACGGCTGAATATTTTTCCATCTATCTATTTGAATAGTGACAGTTGCTGATTCGGAAGTGCTAGATTGAAAGTTAGAAACGGTTTTCCTAAAAAGTAAATTTACTACCTCTTATCTCAAGTACTTAGGGCATGAGGTAATCACATGTGGACTTCCATCATGCTTTACCTATGGTAAGAAATTATTCTCAATACATCGCATAAAATTTTCCTCTGTACGTCATACGCTTTTTTTTTAACAATTGTATGTTCTTCCATACTTACAATCTCATTTATTCTCTTACATCTAGCAGATCCCTCACTTCTTGTACATGAATCTACACTAAAACGGACCACGATTTTTCATGGATTCCAATGCAATCTTTTCACATGACGTGAGAAAAATTAGCGCAACATAAATTTACTCTCAACTCTAGCATACTAAACGAATGTTTCTTATCAATAGCATATTCCGCTGAATTCGATTGTAGAAAGAACAAACATACGCGATTATACAGGGTGTCTAATTAGGATATTTCGAGTCCTTGCGATAATCTGAAAAGAATGTTTTAAATAAAAATTGTTCAGTGTTTGTTGACTCAAATCGTGACTATAGTTACGTGGGGATATCCTGTTTAATTATATCTGCTTATTACAGGTATACTTACAAGAGATAAAAAAGAAAGACCGCTAACTCGCATAATATCGGCATCGGTAGAGAGAAGAGCGACAGTTCGAAAACGTGATTCTTTATAGTCTCGCACACATTCAAATGCATGTGCACGTAGCCAAACTGTTTCATGCCGGTCTTCCAATATAGCGTTCAGATAATACCAAGAGCTAACATTTAAATCTGCCTAGAGTGATCTCATACTCTGGAGAAACGTTGACGCTGCTAAATATGTCAAATGGGTAACAGTCACAGATAGGGTTATGTTTAGATTAAACTTGTACTTTGGCTTTTCTACCGTCCATCACCATCACATCTTTTTTTTCTAATATTTCCATAGTGAAACTAAGATCCATCCGAGTCGATGATGTCTACCTCTTTCTATATATAATTATCCTATCTTTTGCAATATTCATTTCCACTTTATCACGTGATACTAATTTTATACAAGCTAAAAGTGTAACAGCATTACCCTCTCTTGCAATTTAGGTGGTTTGCTATTCTTTTTCTTTCCAAATTCTCCATAATATCTCTAGAGACATTTTTCCAATCTTGTAAAATGTTTGGGCATATGGACAGTTTCACGAGCCTTTTATTCATATCAGCCAAGTATATCAACTTCTTTACTGTTAATACGTTAGTAATAAGTTAATACTAAGTGGGATTTGTTCTCGTGAGAAGTCACAATTAACCATGAGAACTGTCTTAATAACTAAACTATCGCAAGTTGACATCTTTCTTTGATGCAAATTGTCAACAGTTCGTAGATACGTTCTTATGTAAGTTTCTAGGAATACAACGTTTACTCGAGGTTTCTGATTTGAATGTATCTTCGCGTCTTAATAATGAATCCCAATTATTATCATCCATTCGTGCTGTCTTGGTCTGATTGTTATTTTTCATTGAAATTTTTATTCCATTGCTTTCAACGTCAATCGAATCTCATGGTATACTAGATTATTGAATTCGTAGATACGAGGTATAAAGTGACGTCTTGACAATTATCGAAAATGGATTGGTTGAAATATTTTATTGATCGCACGGAATTTGCCAATTGAAAACTAATCAACTATTTTCTAAAACATTCTTTTGTCTGATTGTCACGAGTAATTTGAAAAATCGTGAATGGTCAAACACTCTGTACAATTGTATAATTTTGTTTACGGAGATAAAGGATATACTGAAAAGCTCAGGAAACCATTCTGCTGATAAGTTATTACAGCAGATTGTCTACAATGTTATTCAATGGTTGACTTATTGAATTGTAGATTGAATAATTTGGGTCCGTTTGCATTTAAATTGATGAAAGTCTTGCATGATAGGCAGATACGTATAATACCTATGGTTCAATCGATGGGACAACGAAGATGGATAATGAGTTGGACTTCCGTGCAATCGTAAAGGTCAGAAGTGCCGTAAGCTTCTAGGTTTCGAGATATTAACAAAAACATACGAGAACTACGCGATTCGGACGTTCTACCGAATGACAGCCGTATCCGGTCGATGCCAAATATTGAGGGTTTAGAGGCAAGAACAAATAGGTGGAAAATATAAAATTTTAGTTTCCGGAATTTGATAATGTGCAAAATGCTAAAAGAAAAATGAACGAATTACACGTATCGCCACCTAAGCCTGCAGTTGTGTTGGTAATGAAAATGAACGTATGCTTTAGAGTAAAAGCGCAATATATACAGAGTGTTACCGAACGGGTATTGTCATCGAGCAGGTGATGATCTTACGTGGTAGAATAAGTCGAAAGAGAGAGTAATATTTTTCCGCTCAAAGCTTCATTTACGAGAAACTTGAAATCGAAAATTGTTGCAAACCCGCTCGTGTCGTGATAATTTTCATTCGTGTTTTTTCGTTCGTTGCAGATTCACCATTCCTTGTCGTTCAAAAGTTATCTCGATTTAAATAATATTTCGACACGATGGAGCACCTCCTCAGTTTTCACGAGATGTCCAATTGGAAGACACGAATGTTGCACGGTACTATTTGGAATTGTGCAGCAAGATCGGACTCCTATTTATATGTGTTAAAGAAGAGGGCGTATGGCGAAATTAGTGAGAATCGTTCTTTGCTAAGTAAGAGAATAACAAATGCTTTCATAACGGTTCATGGTTCAAAAGAAAATCGAGGTTATGTACAGGACAGTAAGGTCAACGCTTTCAAAAGTTAAGTAACGTACTTCAGTTAAGTACTTAATGTAACGTAACTAATAACAAGTGTATTATCTGCCCATTTTTATGCTCAATGCTCTTATAAACGTAACTTCAAACGGAAAAATGATATTCCTCTTCTACGATGTACTTTTCTATGCAGAATTACCACCTGACCAATGATATTGCTCGTCCGGTAATACACTTTATACATATATATATATTATTCAGACGTTGTAATCGTCGGACTACTGGTGATTCACGTCCTGTGGCACAGTCACTTCTGCACACACACGGATGTTCCGTTAATATTCAGGGTCGGCCGAGTATCTCACCGATTCTGACTAACCAAGGTATCCCAATCGAGTTGCTCCGGAGAGAAGTTACGTATACCAAGGCGCATCCAGTCGTGTCACTTCGACGTTGTTCCGACCCGTTTTCGGTAGGGTACAAAAAAAATATAATTGGTCCTACCTTGTCGCCGAGATCTTAGTATTCTTGCCCGTTTCAGTCCACACGGCACGTACGTCCGCGTTTGACAGGGATCCGCGTTTCCGAAAGGCCGTTTCCCGTACCACAGTTTACAAGCGAATATTTCTTAAATCTACTTACTTTTGGGGTGCCGTTAACGTATTAGGTACGCTGCATCAACGGTCGTCGGGGCGAGTTGTCTTGGCTGCGCTGCGTCTTAGTTGAGGGGCGAAGTTTCGTCGTTGCTTGGGGTTGCTTGACGGCGCAAGAGGGCTGGCTACGGCTCTGGCAGCTGCAGATTTTGAGACGATGAGCTTCCTTGAGCGTTGAGAGATTCTGGGATAATGAGCTTCTTCGAGCGTTGAGAGATTCCAAGACGATGGCTTCTTCCAGCGTTAGGGGTTGAAGAGTAAGTAGTAGGTTCAAGGCGCGAATTGATTCGAAACGATTTAGTAGGTAAAACAAAATATATTCTTAATAACTTTACAGATTTTGACTTTACACTAGACTTTAACTTAGACTTAACTCCGATTGCGTGAGACTTCTGAACAGCGTAACTGCTTCGGGAGAACTCTTCATTTCTACTGACGATCAACTGCCACTGCGGTGGCTGCGTACAGGTATGTATAATCGGCGGGTATTTATATCGTTGGTCCGTGTTTCTCGAATCATTCACTGCTTTCGTGGATAGCACGCGTCGGTATCCGGTGCTTCTGGCGCTCGTTGAGGATTTCGTCACTCTGGATTAAATTTTTCCTCGCGCTGTGACCGAGGATAAGTGGAGCAAAGCGGCAAGTCGGAAACGCGGCACCATTCTGAAAGAATGCCACCGTTGAGGAGCGGGGAACAATGGAGAAAGTCGTAAAGGCACCCTTTTCTTATCTGTTCGCCCATAAATTTTGGCTACACGCTTGCATTAAGCACCAAAGGCTTACCTTCGAACGCTTTCACGAGGCGTAAAACGCTCCGGACATATATGATATTTAGGGGGAAAAATTTGAAATTCAATGACGAGCATTCATAGCCGGATCTCGTGGTCTACAGGCAACTGCTATACCAACCGAGCTAACACGAATCGTAGAGTATCATCCGATTTGCTTCAACTGCGTTGTTCGTGGTCCGATTGCCCCTCGAGTTTTCGTGAACAGTCTCCGTCTCAACGCAACTGGAAAAAAGAGATAAAAGTGTCAGAATGGAGGATTATTGGTGTAGCACGTTGCAAATTGAACAAGGGCGCGGAAATCTTCCACCTTTTTCATCTCCGCCTCGGTCTTTTCTCATCGTCTCTCTCTGTCAAGCGCACATACTCGAAATTCGATGGTTATTTTTAGATTAGATTTCCTCGCTGCGTATGGCCACAAAAAGCAGAGCGGCGTCGGGAGGACGCAGCGGTGACGAACTCTTTTGAGATGTGAGAAGAATAGCGTGTACAAGGGAGGAGAGCCAAGACTGTAAAAAAGAGCAGAGGAAGTAAGAACGAAGCGAAGATGAGGGGCGGCGCACACCAACGTCCATACGATCTTCCACGAACGAACGATCGACTGAAATTACTTTTTCTTACATTAATCCCTTCTAGTTCCCTTCTCGTAACTCGGCGAAAGCGAGTCCGGTCTTTCCCTTCCTTCGA
Organism: Lasioglossum baleicum; assembly: GCF_051020765.1. Taxonomy (NCBI): domain Eukaryota; kingdom Metazoa; phylum Arthropoda; class Insecta; order Hymenoptera; family Halictidae; genus Lasioglossum; species Lasioglossum baleicum. The sequence continues at coordinate 10,588 of NW_027471514.1, forward strand.
GGACCCTTTCTCGTTAATTTCTTTCCACGACGAAACGAACAACTGAACGAAATAACCGACACCTCGAGCTATGACAGCCACCGCCGTAGATCCAGTCGATATTGCTAATATCCTCGCACAGGAAATGCTTTATCAGCAGCTAACTTCCATACGTGTTGCACATTTTATGGAGCGTCCACGATTTATTTCTCTTTTTTTTCTTTTATATTCCTCCTGTCGTGTTGCATGGCGAGAATCCGTTCCCGTTCGGTTCTTTACATCGTCAAAGTTGGCAACAATATTTTAAGAAGCAGGATTCGCGATGATTTAGTGCGGTGATCTAACCATAACCTAACACAGATCCGATCCGCGGCACCTCAAGTGTACGCTCTGTTTTTGTGTACGACCAAACAAATGGCGGCGTCATTAGGCAAGAGCTGTCGAAACAGCTGCGAGATTTATTTTCAAAGAAATTGCTATCCGACTCGGGTTATATTTCCCACTTGCGACCAACGAATAAATCCAGGGATCGAACCGGCTTGAACTACGCTCGGTCGTGGCCTCTCTGGATGAAAGACTTAAGAGAGAAAGGAAAAGAAAAACGAAACTCGGTAGCAGTAAAATCGCAAGGTTAAGCCTCGTAGCAGAAAAAAAAGAAGAGATAAAAAGAATAGGAAAATATTGCGACGCGAAAGAGAGGAGACAAGGGTTGGAAAAACGTCCGTTTAATACACCGAATAGACACGTTGCGTGAAAGCGGCCGGTCTAAATATAAGAAACCGCTTATAAGATCTTGCAATACGCTTTTAGACAGGCCTGTTCGGGGATGACGTGTCTGCTTATCGTTTTCGGATAGCGGTAGGATCTATTCTCGATTATATTGTATCCTGTCACAAAGTAGCTTTCAGTTGGAAGGAAACGGTATAAGAGACCTCGAGGGGCTCCGAAAGCAACCGTCTAAAATTAAACACACCTCTTGGTAGGTCTTCGAAATAGCGTTTCATTCACGCTGCATGCCCGGGTGAATTAAGTTGCGTCGAGTTTGGGAGGAATTGCAAATTGGCGAGGAACAACGTATTCACATTTATCGTGTTTCTTTCGGCACGAGTGCGCCGCTTCGGAGGTTTGGCGGAACGAGCAGAAAGAAAGAAAGAAAGAGAAGCCGCGACGGCAGGAAAGAAACAAACATGGCAGTCCCTCTCGCACGACGCGGATGACCTTGAAGGAGAAAGTTTATTCGACGCGCGAACTCCACGCTATCGAGCCGTCCGTTAACATATGTGGGACCGTTATTGCGATGCGGACGGGCAAGGATTGTGCGACATTGTGCAATAACCATGGGAAGTTCTACCGGCTTCGGTAAAACAAACAAATCCTAAATGAACGGCCGGGTTGCGTATGAAACCGCGGTATGAATACTTTTACGCAGCCGTAAGAACCGCTGTAATTATACCGCGCGCGGTGGAGAAAACCGTCTATTGGTAAAAAATAACCTCGATGCTCGAGACGTGACGCGGTGATCGCTCTTCGCGAGGAGTTCCAGTGCGAGATATCACTGGTGCGAGCAGCCGCGATAGCACGCGAGTAGCCGTTCTATCTCCGATTTAGCGTCCAATTACAATTTCCTTATCGTTCTCTCGTGTTACCAGCTCGCTTGTCTCTACAGGGAATCTATTTTTCGCTGTATAACGTTACGTGCGCATGCGCGGCCAGTGGTGATTCCCATTAATTTCCTGCCTCGCCGCGTGTCCCTCTAAACCGTTCTGATTTCTAACCAGCGACTTTTTCCGCGGCCGAAAAAACCGTGCCAAACGATATTCGACAGCGGCACGTTTCGCAACGATTTTCCGGTTGCCGATATCGCCCTTTGTCCGCTCATAACGCGGGCCCAGGGCAGATTAAAACAGCAAACGCATCTATTTATAGAAGGAGCGGCTGTCGACGTTCGGTGTTACCACGAGTAACGGCCACATACCGTACACCGCAATAAGGACGTTATTTACAAAATGTTCTATATAATAATTCACATAGCACATAAGGCAAATGTTCAATATAATAATCCACATATCATATAAGGCAAATATTCTACATAATATTCCACATAGCACATAAGGCACATGTTCTATATAATATTCCACATAGCATATAAGGCGAATATTCTACATAATAATCCATATAGCACATAAGGCGAATATTCTACATAATAATCCATATAGCACATAAGACAAAGTTGAGCCCCGCACACTGCGCAGGTTGGGCACCGCTCTGCTTTGCGCCTTATCAAAAGCCGCCGAACTGACGCCCAGATGGAGAATTGGCATCACAGTCACGCGCAAAAACCGCCAAGGGCAACCCACGCGATAACGCACCGCGGGAGCCGGCGACGACACAGATAACGGGATGGTGCGACCGGTGGCCAACATCGCGCGCCGTGGGACCCAGGCAGCACACGCGATAACGCGCCGCGCGATGGCGCACCACCGGCGACGCCTGCGATAACAAGATGGCTTCACCAGCGGCTGACATCACGCACCGTGGGACCTGGCCCTAGAAACTCCACCTCCACGCGGCCTCCCACTCCTCGCCGAGCGACGCAGCCGCCCTCATGGAGTTTTTGAAGGTTTTTCCTCATCAGTCAACAAATTGGTCCGAGACTCTGCCCGAGAGTCGCCGTCTCCTTTTTAAATCACCGAAAGCCATAGTCTTAGTCTAAGTAAAGTTAGAGTAAATCAAATTTCTAACGTATTGAGAATATACTATATTCTACCTATTAACCCTTAACGAACGAATGCCTCCATACTCGCGACATTATAAGTATTCGAAAAAAATCGAATGCCGCCATATACACGGCATGACGTGGTATTTTAGGAAATCTATTAGGTTTGGCTTTAATTATACATGCAACAATTAAACAATTAAATTTGTGTTTTGTTGCGCTCTGGAGCGCATTCCTCTCATTCCTCTCCGAGGATTCAGCAAAAATATATCGTTTTATATACGGTCAATAAAGTTTGTTATCGTCATTTTCGGAGCACTATCTGTTAGAAGAAAGAGAAACGAAGTCGTGCGTACATACGTGCTATTTTTATTTTTTCTATTCATAATTTAACCCATTTGCATTATTAAGCGGAATAATCCGCACTCAAAATTTGTTGCTTGCCTATTTTAAATTTATATATCACACAACTATCTAAAAGAATAAATATTTATACTATAGCATCATATAGAATGATGTTGTTTTAACTCTTTGCACTCGAGAGGCGACTCTCAGTCGCCATTTAATCAAATTCTAAAGATCGATGTTAACTGATATATCAAATTTAAAATTACCTACCGATGCATGGATCGTCGAGATAAAATGATTCCATGTCTTAATTTTTATAGGATTTCGCATTTACCGTTTTTAGAATATCGTTAACTGTATGGTAGAAGATCTCCGAATTACTATTTTTCTGTAACGAAAAACTACCGAGTGCAAAGGGTTAATATATGTATAATTTCTAGATCAAATATAGGTAAGAGTTCGTTTGTTACACTTAATTTCATTGAAAGTCTTGAAAAACTCCATTCAGAGCGATGATGCAAATGGCTTAAGCCTTATAAAATATGGCAAAGAAAAGGAGTGTCGAAGAACCAAGTACCAGTAGAAATCTGGAATTTTCTAGTAGCGGTTTTACATTTGAAATTTAGAAAAATATGGATAGAACAATTAAGGGATGACTTTAGAACACTAGCGCAATCCCTACGTCGGACGTCGAACTTACAAACAGAAGACAGGTTGGACGGAAAATTTTATGTTATTTGTACGGCTACAAAAAAAGATTGCGCCGTTTGCTCGGATAGAAGAACACCGGGAGGAAGAAGGGAAACACGTAATTATCGCGATACTTGTAGTAAAAAATCTGGTATTCACATTGGGGACTGTTGGAAGAAGTACCACACCCAAAAAAAATATAAGTAATTTTGTATAAATATATCGTTAATCAATAGAAAATAAATTTATAAATGTATACAAATCTATACATTAAAAACACGCATCTATTCGTTTATTTCAATTCCTATTATTTTTCTGAAATTTTCACTTCAGTAAGTTTTCATAAAATCCAATAAAGCGATATTAATTATAGACCTTTTCTCGCTCTGGAAATGAAGCACTTAATTTCCTAAAAATCCGTCGACCTACTGGTCACAGTTTTAGAAAAATGCGCTCGTTCGTTAAGGGTTAAAACGGTGTAAAGTCTGTTCACGTTCAGAACCTGCCTGTCCTCCAACCTTCGACGCTCGAAGAATCCTAGCTACCGAAGCCGTAGTCAGCCACTCGCACCGTTAATCTACCTCGAGCCCCTGATAAACACGAACAACGCCTTCCAATGTGACGCAGCTCAGACGCAGGAACGAACCGCCCTCGACACTTGTTGATTCAACGACCTCCATAAATCAGCGGCGACACGAGTAGGTTAAAAATAACCTTTTGTAAACCGTGATTCGGGAAGCCATACACGAGTCGGATGCGCGGAACGCGGTTAGACGCGGACATACGAGCCGCGTGGACCAAAACGAACAATTCAAATTGCTTTCGGCGACACGGTCGGGAAAGATATTTTTTCTTTGTTTCCCTACCTAAGCCAGACGTGACATATAGAAGGAGCGGCCGCGTGTGCGTGCGCTCGAATACGCTCAGTCGCGCGCGTACGTCGTTGCTTCTGTCTCTTTCTCTCTCTGTCTCTGTCTCTCTCTCTCGCACCGGTTCGCTCCCTCTCTCTCGTCTGTGGTGTCGCACACGACGGGGAAGAGCGAGAGAAAGAGGCAATAACTACATCACAAAACGGAAGACGCGCTGCATACCAACATCAAAAAAAAACCGCGTCGCACATCAGCGTAAAATATTTCGTGTACATTACGTTGCGATGGTGTTGCGCGGATTGTCTCTCTCCGCGATAGCTCTCCTTCACCGTTATCTCTCTCCCTCCCATGGTCCGCTACGTCCCGCGTCACCTTGCTGCTCGATCACTTTTTAAATCGCCGTTTATCAATCGCCGCGATAATTGAAATCGCGTCATCGTGGAAATGCATGCCAATGATTCCGAATCTTACCGCGAAACAATTTTTAAGTTCGCCGATGTTATACGCGTATCAGATACGTATAGCGTCCATTATTTTCGGGCCTTATTCCCGTTCGATGTTTCTATTTCGATTAGTAGCGTGCGGTACGTAGTTACCGCGTGGTATGTAGTTACACGGCAATAATTCGCCAGGCAAGCATCTAAACATTCACCGTAAACGTTTAATCACCGGTAAAATTAAAAGTTCCCGATTTACGACAATATTTGTTGCACCACGGAAAAAACATGCATCGTATCGACGAATGATTCTGCATACCTTGCATCGCGATTAAATTAACGATGCGGTAGATACTAGAATCGAGAGTAGACTATACAGCTATTTCTAGAAACGATGCATATATGCATTTTGCCGTTGCAACGTGTTAATGCGAATCAACGTCTGTATTCTTAACTATCGCGAGAAAAATGCAATTCATGGAACTGCGCATAATGCCCTGCGATTTCGTTCCGGCTCGAGAGAATTTACATTCGAATACCGCTTAACGCCCGTGAAATTTCCTTAACACGTTGACTGCCACGCTACTTTGAGTGAAAATCTCCGACAGGCCACGCACGATGCTATACAGCGCGAACTGAAGTTCGAACGCTACAACATCGGCGAGTTCAGTAAGATCATTGCTGGGGGTATTGACTACTTTTATCTATCGGTATGACTTTGATTCTCTTCCGTATCGGTTCGAAGGAAGCTTTTATTCTTTCTCCATGATTTTCCAGCAGTAAAAGCAAACCCTGTATCTAACTATTGGTCGGAAAGACCATTATATAATTTTCCTTTACCTCGTACTTTTATGTCACGAAAGATATTTCAATTACTACTTAGAAACTTTCATTTTGCTGATAATATGTGTACTTCCCCTGAAAATCGACTTGGAAATATACCTCAGCATTTTGATAAACATCAGAAAAAATATCAAGAAACGTTCACGCCTGGGGTACACATTGTCATCGACGAATCGTTGATTCCATGGCGCAGAAGACTTATATTCAAACAGTATATACCGAATAAAGGACATAAATTCGGAATAAAATTATTTAAATTATACTCGAGCGAAGGATATACGTGGTCAATGAAAATTTACTCTGGAAAGTCTGCTGACGGGATTAGAGAAATGGGATTGGCACGCAACGTATGTCTACAACTTCCAGATAAACTTTTCTATAAAGTAATTCTATTTCTACAAAAATAAAACACTCCGTACGGACCGATCAAAGGCACGAGAAAATATTTAATAAACCACAACTTTTTGTCCAGATTGCTCTAATCAACCTCAACTTTGTATGGGTTGTTTTAAAACATTCCATTGAAATAATTTTTTAAAAACAAGTTTATGACAATTCAATCGTCTCATATTTTGTGAAATAACTTACGAAATACCTACAAATCTACCTTCACTCAAACACCAAACACTCAAGTAAGCGTCATCCGAATACGGGTGACGCGGCCTAATCAGGATTTTTGACGTCACCCGAATATGGGTGACATGGCAGTCAACGTGTTAAACGACAGTTTATCTTTCTCTCTTGAATGCGCTTGAAATTCGCTAGAATTTACTCGGTCGTTGGACGACATTCGGATCGGATAAATTCGAGTGGAACGAGCGCGCCTCTGGCTGTTGGAAAGCGCGTCGCGACGCGAGGTTCCCGCTGCCGTTGACTTGTCAGAACCTGCACAGATACGTCTGACAAAATGATAAAGGGAGTTCATCCACCGCGCCGCGTATCGTACAACATATTCAAACCGACGATGCACTGGTAAGGTGAACGGCCCGTCGGTTAACGAATGTGCCGTGGCAATAATCGCAGTCTCGTGACCGCTAAAAAAGCTAATAGCGCGAGCATTTCCTTTTATTAATCTTCGCTCTGCCGTTGTATTTTAACCTCGCGAACTTCTGTGCCGCGGTTTTTCGAATACACACCGGGCCCCCATTTTCTCCTTCCGAAATTTCACGACGTTTACCGATACGCGTTCCGGGAATCGAGTATGAAGACAAATTTATCGACTCGTTAACGTCGGGTATCGAAACACGCTTAATTAACAGTTCAGCAATACCATTTAAATGCAGTTAAAGAGGCGGGGAATCTTTTCGATCCTTTCGCAACGGATAAAACCGCCGGCCGAGCGGAGATGGTGAATTTCATAATCTCCCAGCGCAAACATGACGGATGTCGCTTTTTGTGTTTCGTAGATATACGGAACCGAATGCGTTGCTTTGCTTTTTCTCCCCGTGTAGGTTAGCCGCACGTCGTCGAGATCCGAGCTTTGTCAGTTGTTTCCGGTCCGATAGAGAATCGCGGCTATAGGAAGAATAAACGTGGCTTAAAGATGCCGTGCGACAAATATCTAGTTTTACCAAAGGCACCACACCGATCGGTCAATTAACCACATCTTGCATTCCGATATTGCATGCTCAAACATACAAGAATTTCCCACAATTTCGGACACGTTCCGCAAACTTTGGTAATTATTGTAAATTTCGGAAACTTTCGAATATTTTGGGGAACTTTAAGAAGATGATTCCGATCTCGAAAAAAATTGCCAAATACAGGCTAGTCCCTGCGAAGCTACTGGTTGAGGGGCGAGATACATGTCCAATTACAAAGTCTCGGGAGTAAAACCGTAAAAGTTGTTAACAAGAGGGCATGCTCTAAACGAGACACATGCCTTAGTCTCTTATTTAGCAGTTCCCGGAATACGACACACTTACCTCGAGGAAATACCCCTCTTTCTGATACAGGATCGAGGAACGAGACTCGATTAGCCGTAAGGGTTCATACATGTGTCGTGATTGAATGCTTCGTTTTCAGTTCTTTCCTTCTACCTGTATTGGTACAGGTGATGTTCATGCACCTTCTGTTAACCTGTGTATATGTCACAATCGAGTTCCGAAATCGGTTAGCACGTGATCCGAAGAGTTAAATTTACTTTTACCCAAGGACTCTGGTAAATGCTACTATTTCTACCAGATTCGTTCTAGACATAATGAAACGTCATGTTGATCGATAACGGTACTCTGGACACCGCGATCAGTCAATAATAGTTCTCATTAAACTTTTTGTGAGAAAACTATAAAATAAAATAAGAAAAACTATTAGATATTTTTGACAACTAATCGTCTCAGACGTCGCGATATTGTGACTTTTACTGTTCCAACGGTTCTCAAGTTTAGTTTAAAAAATATATTATTCCTTTACCCCGCAAAGACGAGTCTAACTCGTGGTAAATTTTTCATCTAAAACTCCATGCAGATCAATTGCATTCGCATTACATTGAAATTGACTGAAATATTGGATATACTTGTGCACGTGCAAAACCTTCAACATTCTATCGAGAGTGAAACAGGTACATGGTGGGTAATTAAAACTATATACTTCGACATATACTAGTATTCTCGTAATCAAATTATGGCACAAGAGGTGGACGAAATTCCTTTTGTAACCAGTTAACTGCGTTCCATGTGTATACTTATCGTGTAAAACACAGAATTACCACTTACTATACAAATTCGGAATTTCAATAAAGTGTAACAAACATGTAGCGTGTGTTCTATTTACATTATCAATAAAACTGTTATGTACTTTATACAAATCTTGATTATTCGCATTGATACATTGCGTATTTTGAATATTTCCCGTACATTACGTCACCTTTTACAAACCGAATTGATAATTCTCCTCATTTAATTGTTTCGTTTACTTTTACTGAATTTCGCAAAATTACTTTTCTTTCCAAGTCTTGTTACAAATTTTATTCTCTTTTTATAATTATCAAATTTCTCGTAACGAAAACGTGTCAACAATGAATATGGAACTTTTTGTCGAATGAAAGTTTCATTCATCCTGTATTCTGGCCTATTTCTTGTTTCTTTTCCCAGGTAAAATTTCTAATAAGAACATTTGATCTGCGCTCGAAGTATATACTTGATGTTGATTGACTTTAATTCCGCATCCCGTGAGAGAGTTTTAAAATTAAACTCTGCAGTTAAACTCATCAGAGACTAATTTTTGAAAATGGTCAAAATCTATTTAATTTCTTCCATATTGAAAACAGTATAGTAAGTAATCGACGATGTCTTTCTTTTTATCGCAGATGAATACTATGGCAAATAATTCTTCAACTGACTCTCATTTTCTTTTCATTAATAATAATCACAGTTTTATACGTTTCCTGAAACTGATTCAATGTATGCATATCGTAATGCAAAAGATTATTAACTGAAGTTTACATTTCATTTTGCAAATTTTATTCGATTATGAGAAAAATTGCTGCGACTAAGTTATACCGATGACATAGATTAACGCGATTTTGTATATTTCATTTTTAAGTGGAATTTGCAAACGAAACTGCTTCCCGTCCTAAGTTTATGAAATAAATAAATCTAATTATTCTAGTCTAGGAGTCCAGTTTTCAGGTTTCTTTAAAAAGGAAACTAAAGATTGTTTTACATGAATCTCTTAAACACATTCGCTGCTATATAAATGGTGTGAAGGATTCTAACCATTTCGTTAATCTAAAACGAAAGAAGAAAATAGTGCAGAGATTATCGCCTGCATAGAGCATCCTTTGTATGATCGTACGATGAATGTAGACTGCATGGGAACGCTTGGACCTCGGACTCGGCTCAGGTGTTCAGCTAATATTTCCAGTGCGTGCAAGAGGATCATACGGAAATCTATCATAGTATCGAGTGATGTTCTTGATTGACTGTTTCGGTGACCCATCGAGCGAAGGTACGTGCCGACATACAAATATTAGTGTAATGATTATATCACGTACGTTTCATACGAGTGAGGTCCTTACATAAACCGGTGTTGCATAAAAAATATGTGTTAATCGTGAGGTCTTTTTTCTTTTAATGTTAGAGAGGACAAGTGACCAGTGGGAATGTCTAGTAGATTTCGACAACGAATGCTCGATTATTCGAGAGAACGTGCTCCGACGTTTTGGATGGGACCTCTCGCTCTCCGCCATCATACCGGCGATGGTGGAAGACGAGAGGTCTTGCAACGCGATGGCCACCGTCTGCAAAGAAGCAATCCAATAACTAGTGCCGGTTCGTCACTCCCATACAGCAGTGGGACCAAAAGGCCCATCGCAATTTCTTTGGACGGAAGTAATCCAGGATGCAGCCGAGCGGGTACGCGAGTCTAAAGACCAGACCTGCGTAGGAGGAAAGCGGCGGCGAATGGCCAGAAGAAGACTCACCCGCCGCCGCCACGCCGGCCAGTAGCTAAAGCCGATGACCGCGGAGCCCTGGTGGCAGGAAAGTCGGGACAGTCTCCCGTCCTTGGATAGCCAGCCGCCAGGGCAAATCCCTGCAGTCGGGCGGGGCCCGACTGTCTCGGAGGACGCCGTCCAGACGGACGGCGCCGCGCGACCACCACGCGTAAAAGAAGGCATCGATGGAATCATCACCGAAGAGGACCGAGGAGGACAGACGACTGAAGAGGAGCCCGGACACGTCACGGGAGGGGGGGGGGCAAGGTGACATATCGCCTGACTCCCCAAGGCTCCCCCAAACATAAGGAGAGATAGACCATCGTGGGGGTTATATTGAGTAAAAATCTCACACAACCCCCGCCCCCAGGTGGGCTGAGTATCTTCTAGAAGATTTCCGCCACGCAAAAAAAGAAAGGGAGTACATGCCGACATGCATGACTGAAGAAGAGAGCATGGGTATTGAAGAAGTGCGATAGGATACGATCGTGTGAGTAGTTGAATAATTGTACGGAAGTTTGTAAGAAGTCGTTGAGAAGTATTTGTGAATAAACCTATATTATTACCGATACCAAATCCTACAATAGTATCTACGTTAGTATGAATATGAATATCGTATTAAACCAAGAGAGATAAACAAAATATGGATATTTAAAAAACAACAGCATTTAGAATTTTAAATGTCAAATTTCTCGCGCTGTTTGTTTTCTTCGTCCTTAACACACATATACCTAAATAAGTTAGGTACTTGAAGGTAATTAACAATTACTAGCATTCTTTTCATACCATTCCTTACATAAATTAATTTATATTGTATTTATGTTTTATTTATAATATTTGCGATGTTAAAGACTTTATGTTTTGTTACAAACGCATTATTATTTAAATAAAATTGTACATACCTATTTCAAATAAATAACAAGTCTCCGTGTATATATTGGGCACAGTATACTTCTACGAATAATAATCAAACACTATTTTTCAGTCTCAGAGTAACGTTTAATACGATCTTTGCGAGTGACATATTTTTGGTTTGACTAACAATATTTGGAAAATTTAAAACGAGCATCTTATTTATCTGATACAATGCTTGTTAGGAACTTTCAACTGTCGACAAATCCATCGCGAAATATGATAAAGAAAGACGTTATATTGTTCTTATTATGTTAACAGATAAATGTAAACTAATCGCAACAAAGTTATACACTGTTTGTACCGCGAAGAAAATATTTGCAAATTTAATTTACAATGGCTATTTTCAATATATCGTCGGAAAAAAATGTTGACGCCAATTTTCAATCGTAGTTCTTCGGATGCGACAAAATCTCGTTAAACTAGAAAACGAGAAATATACGAAAAATACAGCGATTAGAATACATTAGAATTCTCATTCTGTACGAAAAACTGCTATAGATGATGAAAATTGTGTCTGGCTGCAAATAACCGATATCGGCTTATTTTTCTCATTACGGATGCATAGAATCTATTAATTATGAAACTGTACTAAACAATAAAAAATGAGAAAAAGAGATTTATATAAAAAGGTAAGGGAGGAAGGGAAAAAGGTACCGTCTTTTGATATTTTCATTATAAAATATTTACGATAAATCGACTTTTCTTTTTCTTTAAATGGTAATGTGAAACCTTAAATGTTACGAAGGATTCGAGCATTTGAAACGAACCACTTTGTAAAGAAGTGAAAATTGAATAGCAATAAATATAAAACAGTCATCTTCAGACAGTCTGTCTGCATGGATATTTATAGATCGTAATATCAGAGAGTCGAAGAATCCACATTCATGCGCCTACTTTTAGTTTGCTATTGGTGGAGGGACGAAGATGTAAATCTAAACATTGATAAAACTATTTAGCATTCAATTGCTGGAATAAGTATCTAACCGACATTCTTTTACGAATTGCTTTAAAGCAATGTACGTATGGCCAATATTTATTTTATGTTCATCGAGAGAAACATTTTTCGTGTTGCGGAGAACACGTGGATGACACGATCGTGGTGAGTAGCACGGACTAGCTCGTGAGAAGATACGTGGAAGAATTGATGAGATATATCGAAGCAAAGGAACTAGGCGTGAGGCTAAACGTGTTCCTGGGATAGAAGTGGGGCAACAGGAAGGAAAAATGTTTATTAGTCAAACAGGTTATATGAACAATTTATGAAAATTTTACGGGACGCTTAATGTTAAAGAGGTAAACGCTTCAATGGATACTAATCAGAAAAGTCCGACGAAGAACAAGAGAGTCAGATGAGCGATGAAAAAATATGTCAGGAGCTGTTAGGAAGATTGATGTATTTGAGCGTCCAAAATTGAATCCAAGTGTCCAAAATTGATGCATTTGGGTGCATTGAAGAGTATTTCCAAATACGTGAAAGGAACAATTAATTATAGGATTGAGTATGAAAAAGCAAGTTCGGAGAAGATAAGATGCGATACGGATGCTTCGTAGGATAGTTCCAGAGACGCAAAATCATTTAGCGGACTGCTTCTCTACCGAAATGGTGATCTAATTCATTGGAGGAATAAAAAGCAAAGGAGGGTTGCAAGGAGGGTGTTATCAACCACCAAAAGTAAAAGACTTTTTTTCAAAAGGATAGCAAGGAAAAGAGTATTATCTGGGAGCTTATATACAAAGCGAATGCTTCAACCATTCGTATAAACCATCGCTTCGTTACTTAGCCAAGGAAAGAAAAGAAACACGATAGCAATGAATAACGTAGAAATAAATTGGAGACCTTTAGCGAAATTGATAAAAGAAAACATTGATCTCCTCTTTGCTGCGACTACTATGCGAACATTTATAATTCATGCAGTCGAATAGGTTGTAAGTTTAACTTTGTTATAAAACTGTAAAGCCATTGTAATTTGCATTGCGGTGATAAAACAGGACAACGTACGTTACATGTGCGAACCCGTATAGTTGCGTTCACGCATTGTAGCTGATCAAAACCAAACAGCTACTAGGAACTCGCAAAGTTAAAAAATTAATGCGATTTACAGGTAATTCTGTTAAATAAATTACAACGCTGACCACGCGGAATCATAGAGCAAGGAAGAAGAAAAAATGAAAGGCAAAACACGAAAATTTTTAATCGAAGTATCGATTTATTCTTTTGCGATAACTTGAAACAATTTCGTTTCTGTCCACGAAAAAGGAAAAATGATTATTATAATTTTCAGACGATAACTGTGCTACGAATTACGGATACTCGTCTAGGAATACCATTTATCGTTGATGGAAAATGCCAACTATGACGCTGCGCGTCGAGAAAAAAAAGAATTTAAGGAAAGTGGAGAGTTTAATCTCACAAAAGTACCATAGATGGATGGAAAAAATATTGTTTCGTTAAAAACTTTGCCACTTAACAATATAAGAGGC
>NW_027471515.1:0-24278 GCF_051020765.1 Lasioglossum baleicum
CTAGCCTGCGGGATGCATCCTCTCACACGTGTTTTTGCTCGACTAGCCATGCGCATCCCACAAAACCTGCGCATGCGCATCCCACAAAACCTCGCACGTATTTTTACTCGACTAGCCTGCGGGATGCATCCTCTCGCACATGTTTTTGCTCGACTAGCCTGCGGGATGCATCCTCTCGCTCGTGTTTTTACTCGACTAGCCTGCGGGATGAATCCTCTCGCACGTGTTTTTACTCGACTAGCCTGCGGGATGCATCCTCTAGCACGTGTTTTTACTCGACTAGCCTGCGGGATGCATCCTCTCGCACGTGTTTTTACTCGACTAGCCTGCGGGACGCATCCTCTCGCACGTGTTTTTACTCGACTAGCCTGCGGGATGCATCCTCTCGCACGTGTTTTTACTCGACTATCCTGCGGGAAGCATCCTCTCGCACGTGTTTTTACTCGACTAGCCTGCGAGATGCATCCTCTCGCACGTGTTTTTACTCGACTAGCCTGCGGGATGCATCCTCTCGCACGTGTTTTAACTCGACTAGCCTGCGGGATGCATCCTCTCGCACGCGTTTTTACTCGACTAGCCTGCGGGATGCATCCACTCGCACATGTTTTTACTCGACTAGCCTGCGGGATGCATCCTCTCTCACGTGTTTTTATCCGAATAGCCTGCGGGATGCATCCTCTCGCACGTGTTTTTACTCGACTAGCCTGCGGGATGCATCATCTCGCACGTGTTTTTACTCGACTAGCCTGCGGGAAGCATCCTCTAGCACGTGTTTTTACTCGACTAGCCTGCGGGATGCATCCTCTCGCATGTGTTTTTACTCGACTAGCCTGCGGGATGCATCCTCTCGCACGTGTTTTTACTCGACTAGCCTGCGGGATGCATCCTCTCGCACGTGTTTTTACTCGACTAGCCTGCGGGACGCATCCTCTCGCACGTGTTTTTACTCGACTAGCCTGCGGGATGCATCCTCTCTCACGTGTTTTTATCCGAATAGCCTGCGGGATGCATCCTCTCGCACATGTTTTTACTCGACTAGCCTGCGGGATGAATCCTCTCGCACGTGTTTTTACTCGACTAGCCTGCGGGATGCATCCTCCCGCACGTGTTTTTGCTCGACTAGCCTGCGGGATACATCCTCTCGCACGTGTTTTTACTCGACTAGCCTGCGGGATGCATCCTCTCGCACGTGTTTTTACTCGTCTAGCCTGCGGGATGCATCCTCTCGCACGTGTTTTTACTCGACTATCCTGCGGGAAGCATCCTCTCGCACGTGTTTTTACTCGACTAGCCTGCGAGATGCATCCTCTCGCACGTGTTTTTACTCGACTAGCCTGCGGGATGCATCCTCTCGCACGTGTTTTAACTCGACTAGCCTGCGGGATGCATCCTCTCGCACGCGTTTTTACTCGACTAGCCTGCGGGATGCATCCACTCGCACGTGTTTTTACTCGACTAGCCTGCGGGATGCATCCTCTCGCACGTGTATTTACTCGACTAGCCTGCGGGATGCATCCTCTCGCACGTGTTTTTACTCGACTAGCCTGCGGGATGCATCCTCTCGCACGTGTTTTTACCCGACTAGCATGCGGGATGCATCCTCTCGCACGTGTTTTTACTCGACTAGCCTGCGGGATGCATCCTCTCGCACGTGTTTTTACTCGACTAGCCTGCGGGATGCATCCTCTCGCACGTGTTTTTACTCGACTAGCCTGCGGGATGCATCCTCTCGCACGTGTTTTTACTCGACTAGCCTGCAGGATGCATCCTCTCGCACGTGTTTTTACTCGACTAGCCTGCGGGATGCATCCTCTCGCACGCGTTTCTACTCGACTAGCCTGCGGGATGCATCCTCTCGCACGTGTTTTTACTCGACTAACCTGCGGGATGCCTCCTCTCGCACGTGTTTTTACTCGACTAGCCTGCGGGATGCATCCTCTCGCACGTGTTTTTACTCGACTAGCCTGCGGGATGCATCCTCTCTCACGTGTTTTTATCCGAATAGCCTGCGGGATGCATCCTCTCGCACATGTTTTTACTCGACTAGCCTGCGGGATGCATCCTCTCGCACGTGTTTTTACTCGACTAGCCTGCGGGATGCATCCTCTCGCACGTGTTTTTACCCGACTAGCATGCGGGATGCATCCTCTCGCACGTGTTGTTACTCGACTAGCCTGCGGGATGCATCCTCTCGCACGCGTTTCTACTCGACTAGCCTGCGGGATGCATCCTCTCGCACGTGTTTTTACTCGACTAACCTGCGGGATGCCTCCTCTCGCACGTGTTTTTACTCGACTAGCCTGCGGGATGCATCCTCTCGCACGTGTTTTTACTCGACTAGATTGCGGGATGCATCCTCTCGCACGTGTTTTTACTCGACTAGCCTGCGGGATGCATCATCTCGCACGTGTTTTTACTCGACTAGCCTGCGGGAAGCATCCTCTAGCACGTGTTTTTACTCGACTAGCCTGCGGGATGCATCCTCTCACACGTGTTTTTGCTCGACTAGCCATGCGCATCCCACAAAACCTGCGCATGCGCATCCCACAAAACCTCGCACGTATTTTTACTCGACTAGCCTGCGGGATGCATCCTCTCGCACATGTTTTTGCTCGACTAGCCTGCGGGATGCATCCTCTCGCTCGTGTTTTTACTCGACTAGCCTGCGGGATGAATCCTCTCGCACGTGTTTTTACTCGACTAGCCTGCGGGATGCATCCTCTAGCACGTGTTTTTACTCGACTAGCCTGCGGGATGCATCCTCTCGCACGTGTTTTTACTCGACTAGCCTGCGGGACGCATCCTCTCGCACGTGTTTTTACTCGACTAGCCTGCGGGATGCATCCTCTCGCACGTGTTTTTACTCGACTATCCTGCGGGAAGCATCCTCTCGCACGTGTTTTTACTCGACTAGCCTGCGAGATGCATCCTCTCGCACGTGTTTTTACTCGACTAGCCTGCGGGATGCATCCTCTCGCACGTGTTTTAACTCGACTAGCCTGCGGGATGCATCCTCTCGCACGCGTTTTTACTCGACTAGCCTGCGGGATGCATCCACTCGCACATGTTTTTACTCGACTAGCCTGCGGGATGCATCCTCTCTCACGTGTTTTTATCCGAATAGCCTGCGGGATGCATCCTCTCGCACGTGTTTTTACTCGACTAGCCTGCGGGATGCATCATCTCGCACGTGTTTTTACTCGACTAGCCTGCGGGAAGCATCCTCTAGCACGTGTTTTTACTCGACTAGCCTGCGGGATGCATCCTCTCGCATGTGTTTTTACTCGACTAGCCTGCGGGATGCATCCTCTCGCACGTGTTTTTACTCGACTAGCCTGCGGGATGCATCCTCTCGCACGTGTTTTTACTCGACTAGCCTGCGGGACGCATCCTCTCGCACGTGTTTTTACTCGACTAGCCTGCGGGATGCATCCTCTCTCACGTGTTTTTATCCGAATAGCCTGCGGGATGCATCCTCTCGCACATGTTTTTACTCGACTAGCCTGCGGGATGAATCCTCTCGCACGTGTTTTTACTCGACTAGCCTGCGGGATGCATCCTCCCGCACGTGTTTTTGCTCGACTAGCCTGCGGGATACATCCTCTCGCACGTGTTTTTACTCGACTAGCCTGCGGGATGCATCCTCTCGCACGTGTTTTTACTCGTCTAGCCTGCGGGATGCATCCTCTCGCACGTGTTTTTACTCGACTATCCTGCGGGAAGCATCCTCTCGCACGTGTTTTTACTCGACTAGCCTGCGAGATGCATCCTCTCGCACGTGTTTTTACTCGACTAGCCTGCGGGATGCATCCTCTCGCACGTGTTTTAACTCGACTAGCCTGCGGGATGCATCCTCTCGCACGCGTTTTTACTCGACTAGCCTGCGGGATGCATCCACTCGCACGTGTTTTTACTCGACTAGCCTGCGGGATGCATCCTCTCGCACGTGTATTTACTCGACTAGCCTGCGGGATGCATCCTCTCGCACGTGTTTTTACTCGACTAGCCTGCGGGATGCATCCTCTCGCACGTGTTTTTACCCGACTAGCATGCGGGATGCATCCTCTCGCACGTGTTTTTACTCGACTAGCCTGCGGGATGCATCCTCTCGCACGTGTTTTTACTCGACTAGCCTGCGGGATGCATCCTCTCGCACGTGTTTTTACTCGACTAGCCTGCGGGATGCATCCTCTCGCACGTGTTTTTACTCGACTAGCCTGCAGGATGCATCCTCTCGCACGTGTTTTTACTCGACTAGCCTGCGGGATGCATCCTCTCGCACGCGTTTCTACTCGACTAGCCTGCGGGATGCATCCTCTCGCACGTGTTTTTACTCGACTAACCTGCGGGATGCCTCCTCTCGCACGTGTTTTTACTCGACTAGCCTGCGGGATGCATCCTCTCGCACGTGTTTTTACTCGACTAGCCTGCGGGATGCATCCTCTCTCACGTGTTTTTATCCGAATAGCCTGCGGGATGCATCCTCTCGCACATGTTTTTACTCGACTAGCCTGCGGGATGAATCCTCTCGCACGTGTTTTTACTCGACTAGCCTGCGGGATACATCCTCTCGCACGTGTTTTTACTCGACTAGCCTGCGGGATGCATCCTCTCGCACGTGTTTTTACTCGACTAGCCTGCGGGATGCATCCTCTCGCACGTGTTTTAACTCGACTAGCCTGCGGGATGCATCCTCTCGCACGCGTTTTTACTCGACTAGCCTGCGGGATGCATCCACTCGCACGTGTTTTTACTCGACTAGCCTGCGGGATGCATCCTCTCGCACGTGTTTTAACTCGACTAGCCTGCGGGATGCATCCTCTCGCACGTGTTTTTACTCGACTAGCCTGCGGGATGCATCCACTCGCACGTGTTTTTACTCGACTAGCCTGCGGGATGCATCCTCTCGCACGTGTTTTTACTCGACTAGCCTGCGGGATGCATCCTCTCGCACGTGTTTTTACTCGACTAGCCTGCGGGATGCATCCTCTCGCACGTGTTTTTACTCGACTAGCCTGCGGGATGCATCCTCTCGCATGTGTTTTTACTCGACTAGCCTGCGGGATGCATCCACTCGCACGTGTTTTTACTCGACTAGCCTGCGGGATGCATCCTCTCGCACGTGTTTTTACTCGACTAGCCTGCGGGATGCATCCTCTCGCACGTGTTTTTACTCGACTAGCCTGCGGGATGCATCCTCTCGCACGCGTTTCTACTCGACTAGCCTGCGGGATGCATCCTCTCGCACGTGTTTTTACTCGACTAACCTGCGGGATGCATCCTCTCGCACGTGTTTTTACTCGACTAGCCTGCGGGATGCATCATCTCTCATGTGTTTTTACTCGACTAGCCTGCGGGAAGCATCCTCTAGCACGTGTTTCTACTCGACTAGCCTGCGGGATGCATCCTCTCGCACGTGTTTTTACTCGACTAGCCTGCGGGATGCATCCTCTCGCACGTGTTTTTACTCGACTAGCCTGCGGGATGCATCCTCTCGCACGTGTTTTTACTCGACTAGCCTGCGGGATGCATCATCTCGCATGTGTTTTTACTCGACTAGCCTGCGGGAAGCATCCTCTAGCACGTGTTTCTACTCGACTAGCCTGCGGGATGCATCCTCTAGCACGTGTTTTTACTCGACTAGCCTGCGGGATGAATCCTCTCGCACGTGTTTTTACGCGACTAGCCTGCGGGATGCATCCTCCCGCACGTGGTTTTGCTCGACTAGCCTGCGGGATGCATCCTCTCGCACGTGTTTTTGCTCGACTAGCCTGCGGGATGCATCCTCTCGCACGTGTTTTTACTCGACTAGCCTGCGGGATGCATCCTCTCGCACGTGTTTTTACTCGACTAGCCTGCGGGATGCATCCTCTCGCACGTGTTTTTACTCGACTAGCCTGCGGGATGCATCCTCTCGCACGTGTTTTTACTCGACTAGCCTGCGGGATGCATCCTCTCGCACGTGTTTTTACTCGACTAGCCTGCGGGATGCATCCTCTCGCACGTGTTTTTACTCGACTAGCCTGCGGGATGCATCATCTCGCACGTGTTTTTACTCGACTAGCCTGCGGGATGCATCCTCTCGCACGTGTTTTTACCCGACTAGCATGCGGAATGCATCCTCTCGCAAGTGTTTTTACTAGACTAGCCTGCGGGACGCATCCTCTCGCACGTGTTTTTACTCGACTAGCCTGCGGGATGCATCCTCCCGCACGTGTTTTTGCTCGACTAGCCTGCGGGATACATCCTCTCGCACGTGTTTTTACTCGACTAGCCTGCGGGATGCATCCTCTCGCACGTGTTTTTGCTCGTCTAGCCTGCGGGATGCATCCTCTCGCACGTGTTTTTACTCGACTATCCTGCGGGAAGCATCCTCTCGCACGTGTTTTTACTCGACTAGCCTGCGAGATGCATCCTCTCGCACGTGTTTTTACTCGACTAGCCTGCGGGATGCATCCTCTCGCACGTGTTTTAACTCGACTAGCCTGCGGGATGCATCCTCTCGCACGTGTTTTTACTCGACTACCCTGCGGGATGCATCCTCTCGCACGTGTTTTTACTCGACTAGCCTGCGGGATGCATCCTCTCGCACGTGTTTTTACCCGACTAGCATGCGGGATGCATCCTCTCGCACGTGTTTTTACTCGACTAGCCTGCGGGATGCATCCTCTCGCACGTGTTTTTACTCGACTAGCCTGCGGGATGCATCCTCTCGCACGTGTTTTTACTCGACTAGCCTGCGGGATGCATCCTCTCGCACGTGTTTTTACTCGACTAGCCTGCGGGATGCATCCTCCCGCACGTGTTTTTACTCGACTAGCCTGCGGGATGCATCCTCTCGCACGCGTTTCTACTCGACTAGCCTGCGGGATGCATCCTCTCGCACGTGTTTTTACTCGACTAACCTGCGGGATGCATCCTCTCGCACGTGTTTTTACTCGACTAGCCTGCGGGATGCATCCTCTCGCACGTGTTTTTACTCGACTAGCCTGCGGGATGCATCCTCTCGCACGTGTTTTTACTCGACTAGCCTGCGGGATGCATCATCTCGCACATGTTTTTACTCGACTAGCCTGCGGGAAGCATCCTCTAGCACGTGTTTTTACTCGACTAGCCTGGGGGATGCATCCTCTCGCACGTGTTTTTACTCGACTAGCCTGCGGGACGCATCCTCTCGCACGTGTTTTTACTCGACTAGCCTGCGGGATGCATCCTCTCTCACGTGTTTTTATCCGAATAGCCTGCGGGATGCATCCTCTCGCACATGTTTTTACTCGACTAGCCTGCGTGATGAATCCTCTCGCACGTGTTTTTACTCGACTAGCCTGCGGGATGCATCCTCCCGCACGTGTTTTTGCTCGACTAGCCTGCGGGATACATCCTCTCGCACGTGTTTTTACTCGGCTAGCCTGCGGGATGCATCCTCTCGCACGTGTTTTTACTCGTCTAGCCTGCGGGATGCATCCTCTCGCACGTGTTTTTACTCGACTATCCTGCGGGAAGCATCCTCTCGCGCGTGTTTTTACTCGACTAGCCTGCGAGATGCATCCTCTCGCACGTGTTTTTACTCGACTAGCCTGCGGGATGCATCCTCTCGCACGTGTTTTAACTCGACTAGCCTGCGGGATGCATCCTCTCGCACGTGTTTTTACTCGACTAGCCTGCGGGATGCATCCACTCGCACGTGTTTTTACTCGACTAGCCTGCGGGATGCATCCTCTCGCACGTGTTTTTACTCGACTAGCCTGCGGGATGCATCCTCTCGCACGTGTTTTTACTCGACTAGCCTGCGGGATGCATCCTCTCGCACGTGTTTTTACCCGACTAGCATGCGGGATGCATCCTCTCGCACGTGTTTTTACTCGACTAGCCTGCGGGATGCATCCTCTCGCACGTGTTTTTACTCGACTAGCCTGCGGGATGCATCCTCTCGCACGTGTTTTTACTCGACTAGCCTGCGGGATGCATCCTCTCGCACGTGTTTTTACTCGACTAGCCTGCGGGATGGATCCTCTCGCACGCGTTTCTACTCGACTAGCCTGCGGGATGCATCCTCTCGCACGTGTTTTTACTCGACTAGCCTGCGGGATGCATCCTCTCGCACGTGTTTTTACTCGACTAGCCTGCGGGATGCATCCTCTCGCACGCGTTTCTACTCGACTAGCCTGCGGGATGCATCCTCTCGCACGTGTTTTTACTCGACTAACCTGCGGGATGCATCCTCTCGCACGTGTTTTTACTCGACTAGCCTGCGGGATGCATCATCTCGCATGTGTTTTTACTCGACTAGCCTGCGGGAAGCATCCTCTAGCACGTGTTTCTACTCGACTAGCCTGCGGGATGCATCCTCTCGCACGTGTTTTTACTCGACTAGCCTGCGGGATGCATCCTCTCGCACGTGTTTTTACTCGACTAGCCTGCGGGATGCATCCTCTCGCACGTGTTTTTACACGACTAGCCTGCGGGATGCATCCTCTCGCACGTGTTTTTACTCGACTAGCCTGCGGGATGCATCCTCTCGCACGTGTTTTTACCCGACTAGCATGCGGGATGCATCCTCTCGCACGTGTTTTTACTCGACTAGCCTGCGGGATGCATCCTCTCGCACGTGCTTTTACTCGACTAGCCTGCGGGATGCATCCTCTCGCACGTGTTTTTACTCGACTAGCCTGCGGGATGCATCCTCTCGCACGTGTTTTTACTCGACTAGCCTGCGGGATGCATCCTCTCGCACGTGTTTTTACTCGACTAGCCTGCGGGATGCATCCTCTCGCACGCGTTTCTACTCGACTAGCCTGCGGGATGCATCCTCTCGCACGTGTTTTTACTCGACTAACCTGCGGGATGCATCCTCTCGCACGTGTTTTTACTCGACTAGCCTGCGGGATGCATCATCTCGCATGTGTTTTTACTCGACTAGCCTGCGGGAAGCATCCTCTCGCACGTGTTTTTACTCGACTAGCCTGCGGGATGCATCCTCTCGCACGTGTTTTTACTCGACTAGCCTGCGGGATGCATCCTCTCGCACGTGTTTTTACCCGACTAGCATGCGGGATGCATCCTCTCGCACGTGTTTTTACTCGACTAGCCTGCGGGATGCATCCTCTCGCACGTGTTTTTACTCGACTAGCCTGCGGGATGCATCCTCTCGCACGTGTTTTTACTCGACTAGCCTGCGGGATGCATCCTCTCGCACGTGTTTTTACTCGACTAGCCTGCGGGATGCATCCTCCCGCACGTGTTTTTACTCGACTAGCCTGCGGGATGCATCCTCTCGCACGCGTTTCTACTCGACTAGCCTGCGGGATGCATCCTCTCGCACGTGTTTTTACTCGACTAACCTGCGGGATGCATCCTCTCGCACGTGTTTTTACTCGACTAGCCTGCGGGATGCATCCTCTCGCACGTGTTTTTACTCGACTAGCCTGCGGGATGCATCCTCTCGCACGTGTTTTTACTCGACTAGCCTGCGGGATGCATCATCTCGCACATGTTTTTACTCGACTAGCCTGCGGGAAGCATCCTCTAGCACGTGTTTTTACTCGACTAGCCTGGGGGATGCATCCTCTCGCACGTGTTTTTACTCGACTAGCCTGCGGGACGCATCCTGTCGCACGTGTTTTTACTCGACTAGCCTGCGGGATGCATCCTCTCTCACGTGTTTTTATCCGAATAGCCTGCGGGATGCATCCTCTCGCACATGTTTTTACTCGACTAGCCTGCGTGATGAATCCTCTCGCACGTGTTTTTACTCGACTAGCCTGCGGGATGCATCCTCCCGAACGTGTTTTTGCTCGACTAGCCTGCGGGATACATCCTCTCGCACGTGTTTTTACTCGGCTAGCCTGCGGGATGCATCCTCTCGCACGTGTTTTTACTCGTCTAGCCTGCGGGATGCATCCTCTCGCACGTGTTTTTACTCGACTATCCTGCGGGAAGCATCCTCTCGCACGTGTTTTTACTCGACTAGCCTGCGAGATGCATCCTCTCGCACGTGTTTTTACTCGACTAGCCTGCGGGATGCATCCTCTCGCACGTGTTTTAACTCGATTAGCCTGCGGGATGCATCCTCTCGCACGTGTTTTTACTCGACTAGCCTGCGGGATGCATCCTCTCGCACGTGTTTTTACTCGACTAGCCTGCGGGATGCATCCTCTCGCACGTGTTTTTACCCGACTAGCATGCGGGATGCATCCTCTCGCACGTGTTTTTACTCGACTAGCCTGCGGGATGCATCCTCTCGCACGTGTTTTTACTCGACTAGCCTGCGGGATGCATCCTCTCGCACGTGTTTTTACTCGACTAGCCTGCGGGATGCATCCTCTCGCACGTGTTTTTACTCGACTAGCCTGCGTTATGCATCCTCTCGCACGTGTTTTTACTCGACTAGCCTGCGGGATGCATCCTCTCGCACGTGTTTTTACTCGACTAGCCTGCGTTATGCATCCTCTCGCACGCGTTTCTACTCGACTAGCCTGCGGGATGCATCCTCTCGCACGTGTTTTTACTCGACTAGCCTGCGGGATGCATCCTCTCGCACGTGTTTTTACTCGACTAGCCTGCGGGATGTATCATCTCGCACGTGTTTTTACTCGACTAGCCTGCGGGAAGCATCCTCTAGCACGTGTTTTTACTCGACTAGCCTGCGGGATGCATCCTCTCGCATGTGTTTTTACTCGACTAGCCTGCGGGATGCATCCTCTCGCACGTGTTTTTACTCGACTAGCCTGCGGGATGCATCATCTCGCATGTGTTTTTACTCGACTAGCCTGCGGGAAGCATCCTCTAGCACGTGTTTCTACTCGACTAGCCTGCGGGATGCATCCTCTCGCACGTGTTTTTACTAGACTAGCCTGCGGGATGCATCCTCTCGCACGTGTTTTTACTCGACTAGCCTGCGGGATGCATCCTCCCGCACGTGTTTTTGCTCGACTAGCCTGCGGGATACATCCTCTCGCACGTGTTTTTACTCGGCTAGCCTGCGGGATGCATCCTCTCGCACGTGTTTTTACTCGTCTAGCCTGCGGGATGCATCCTCTCGCACGTGTTTTTACTCGACTATCCTGCGGGAAGCATCCTCTCGCACGTGTTTTTACTCGACTAGCCTGCGAGATGCATCCTCTCGCACGTGTTTTTACTCGACTAGCCTGCGGGATGCATCCTCTCGCACGTGTTTTAACTCGACTAGCCTGCGGGATGCATCCTCTCGCACGTGTTTTTACTCGACTAGCCTGCGGGATGCATCCTCTCGCACGTGTTTTTACTCGACTAGCCTGCGGGATGCATCCTCTCGCACGTGTTTTTACCCGACTAGCATGCGGGATGCATCCTCTCGCACGTGTTTTTACTCGACTAGCCTGCGGGATGCATCCTCTCGCACGTGTTTTTACTCGACTAGCCTGCGGGATGCATCCTCTCGCACGTGTTTTTACTCGACTAGCCTGCGGGATGCATCCTCTCGCACGTGTTTTTACTCGACTAGCCTGCGTTATGCATCCTCTCGCACGTGTTTTTACTCGACTAGCCTGCGGGATGCATCCTCTCGCACGCGTTTCTACTCGACTAGCCTGCGGGATGCATCCTCTCGCACGTGTTTTTACTCGACTAGCCTGCGGGATGCATCCTCTCGCACGTGTTTTTACTCGACTAGCCTGCGGGATGTATCATCTCGCACGTGTTTTTACTCGACTAGCCTGCGGGAAGCATCCTCTAGCACGTGTTTTTACTCGACTAGCCTGCGGGATGCATCCTCTCGCATGTGTTTTTACTCGACTAGCCTGCGGGATGCATCCTCTCGCACGTGTTTTTACTCGACTAGCCTGCGGGATGCATCATCTCGCATGTGTTTTTACTCGACTAGCCTGCGGGAAGCATCCTCTAGCACGTGTTTCTACTCGACTAGCCTGCGGGATGCATCCTCTCGCACGTGTTTTTACTAGACTAGCCTGCGGGATGCATCCTCTCGCACGTGTTTTTACTCGACTAGCCTGCGGGATGAATCCTCTCGCACGTGTTTTTACACGACTAGCCTGCGGGATGCATCCTCTCGCACGTGTTTTTACTCGACTAGCCTGCGGGATGCATCCTCTCGCACGTGTTTTTACCCGACTAGCATGCGGGATGCATCCTCTCGCACGTGTTTTTACTCGACTAGCCTGCGGGATGCATCCTCTCGCACGTGTTTTTACTCGACTAGCCTGCGGGATGCATCCTCTCGCACGCGGTTTCTACTCGACTAGCCTGCGGGATGCATCCTCTCGCACGTGTTTTTACTCGACTAACCTGCGGGATGCATCCTCTCGCACGTGTTTTTACTCGACTAGCCTGCGGGATGCATCATCTCGCATGTGTTTTTACTCGACTAGCCTGCGGGAAGCATCCTCTAGCACGTGTTTCTACTCGACTAGCCTGCGGGATGCATCCTCTCGCACGTGTTTTTACTCGACTAGCCTGCGGGATGCATCCTCTCGCACGTGTTTTTACTCGACTAGCCTGCGGGATGCATCCTCCCGCACGTGTTTTTGCTCGACTAGCCTGCGGGATACATCCTCTCGCACGTGTTTTTACTCGGCTAGCCTGCGGGATGCATCCTCTCGCACGTGTTTTTACTCGTCTAGCCTGCGGGATGCATCCTCTCGCACGTGTTTTTACTCGACTATCCTGCGGGAAGCATCCTCTCGCACGTGTTTTTACTCGACTAGCCTGCGAGATGCATCCTCTCGCACGTGTTTTTACTCGACTAGCCTGCGGGATGCATCCTCTCGCACGTGTTTTAACTCGACTAGCCTGCGGGATGCATCCTCTCGCACATGTTTTTACTCGACTAGCCTGCGGGATGCATCCACTCGCACGTGTTTTTACTCGACTAGCCTGCGGTATGCATCCTCTCGCACGTGTTTTTACTCGACTAGCCTGCGGGATGCATCCTCTCGCACGTGTTTTTACTCGACTAGCCTGCGGGATGCATCCTCTCGCACGTGTTTTTACCCGACTAGCATGCGGGATGCATCCTCTCGCACGTGTTTTTACTCGACTAGCCTGCGGGATGCATCCTCTCGCACGTGTTTTTACTCGACTAGCCTGCGGGATGCATCCTCTCGCACGTGTTTTTACTCGACTAGCCTGCGGGATGCATCCTCTCGCACGTGTTTTTACTCGACTAGCCTGCGGGATGCATCCTCTCGCACGTGTTTTTACTCGACTAGCCTGCGGGATGCATCCTCTCGCACGCGTTTCTACTCGACTAGCCTGCGGGATGCATCCTCTCGCACGTGTTTTTACTCGACTAACCTGCGGGATGCATCCTCTCGCACGTGTTTTTACTCGACTAGCCTGCGGGATGCATCATCTCGCATGTGTTTTTACTCGACTAGCCTGCGGGAAGCATCCTCTAGCACGTGTTTCTACTCGACTAGCCTGCGGGATGCATCCTCTCGCACGTGTTTTTACTCGACTAGCCTGCGGGATGCATCCTCTCGCACGTGTTTTTACTCGACTAGCCTGCGGGATGCATCCTCTCGCACGTGTTTTTACACGACTAGCCTGCGGGATGCATCCTCTCGCACGTGTTTTTACTCGACTAGCCTGCGGGATGCATCCTCTCGCACGTGTTTTTACCCGACTAGCATGCGGGATGCATCCTCTCGCACGTGTTTTTACTCGACTAGCCTGCGGGATGCATCCTCTCGCACGTGCTTTTACTCGACTAGCCTGCGGGATGCATCCTCTCGCACGTGTTTTTACTCGACTAGCCTGCGGGATGCATCCTCTCGCACGTGTTTTTACTCGACTAGCCTGCGGGATGCATCCTCTCGCACGTGTTTTTACTCGACTAGCCTGCGGGATGCATCCTCCCGCACGCGTTTCTACTCGACTAGCCTGCGGGATGCATCCTCTCGCACGTGTTTTTACTCGACTAACCTGCGAGATGCATCCTCTCGCACGTGTTTTTACTCGACTAGCCTGCGGGATGCATCATCTCGCATGTGTTTTTACTCGACTAGCCTGCGGGAAGCATCCTCTCGCACGTGTTTTTACTCGACTAGCCTGCGGGATGCATCCTCTCGCACGTGTTTTTACTCGACTAGCCTGCGGGATGCATCCTCTCGCACGTGTTTTTACCCTACTAGCATGCGGGATGCATCCTCTCGCACGTGTTTTTACTCGACTAGCCTGCGGGATGCATCCTCTCGCACGTGTTTTTACTCGACTAGCCTGCGGGATGCATCCTCTCGCACGTGTTTTTACTCGACTAGCCTGCGGGATGCATCCTCTCGCACGTGTTTTTACTCGACTAGCCTGCGGGATGCATACTCCCGCACGTGTTTTTACTCGACTAGCCTGCGGGATGCATCCTCTCGCACGCGTTTCTACTCGACTAACCTGCGGGATGCATCCTCTCGCACGTGTCTTTACTCGACTAGCCTGCGGGATGCATCCTCTCGCACGTGTTTTTACTCGACTAGCCTGCGGGATGCATCCTCTCGCACGTGTTTTTACTCGACTGGCCTGCGGGATGCATCATCTCGCACATGTTTTTACTCGACTAGCCTGCGGGAAGCATCCTCTAGCACGTGTTTTTACTCGACTAGCCTGGGGGATGCATCCTCTCGCACGTGTTTTTACTCGACTAGCCTGCGGGACGCATCCTCTCGCACGTGTTTTTACTCGACTAGCCTGCGGGATGCATCCTCTCTCACGTGTTTTTATCCGAATAGCCTGCGGGATGCATCCTCTCGCACATGTTTTTACTCGACTAGCCTGCGTGATGAATCCTCTCGCACGTGTTTTTACTCGACTAGCCTGCGGGATGCATCCTCCCGCACGTGTTTTTGCTCGACTAGCCTGCGGGATACATCCTCTCGCACGTGTTTTTACTCGGCTAGCCTGCGGGATGCATCCTCTCGCACGTGTTTTTACTCGTCTAGCCTGCGGGATGCATCCTCTCGCACGTGTTTTTACTCGACTATCCTGCGGGAAGCATCCTCTCGCACGTGTTTTTACTCGACTAGCCTGCGAGATGCATCCTCTCGCACGTGTTTTTACTCGACTAGCCTGCGGGATGCATCCTCTCGCACGTGTTTTAACTCGACTAGCCTGCGGGATGCATCCTCTCGCACGTGTTTTTACTCGACTAGCCTGCGGGATGCATCCACTCGCACGTGTTTTTACTCGACTAGCCTGCGGGATGCATCCTCTCGCACGTGTTTTTACTCGACTAGCCTGCGGGATGCATCCTCTCGCACGTGTTTTTACTCGACTAGCCTGCGGGATGCATCCTCTCGCACGTGTTTTTACCCGACTAGCATGCGGGATGCATCCTCTCGCACGTGTTTTTACTCGACTAGCCTGCGGGATGCATCCTCTCGCACGTGTTTTTACTCGACTAGCCTGCGGGATGCATCCTCTCGCACGTGTTTTTACTCGACTAGCCTGCGGGATGCATCCTCTCGCACGTGTTTTTACTCGACTAGCCTGCGGGATGCATCCTCTCGCACGTGTTTTTACTCGACTAGCCTGCGGGATGCATCCTCTCGCACGCGTTTCTACTCGACTAGCCTGCGGGATGCATCCTCTCGCACGTGTTTTTACTCGACTAACCTGCGGGATGCATCCTCTCGCACGTGTTTTTACTCGACTAGCCTGCGGGATGCATCATCTCGCATGTGTTTTTACTCGACTAGCCTGCGGGAAGCATCCTCTAGCACGTGTTTCTACTCGACTAGCCTGCGGGATGCATCCTCTCGCACGTGTTTTTACTCGACTAGCCTGCGGGATGCATCCTCTCGCACGTGTTTTTACTCGACTAGCCTGCGGGATGCATCCTCTCGCACGTGTTTTTACACGACTAGCCTGCGGGATGCATCCTCTCGCACGTGTTTTTACTCGACTAGCCTGCGGGATGTATCATCTCGCACGTGTTTTTACTCGACTAGCCTGCGGGAAGCATCCTCTAGCACGTGTTTTTACTCGACTAGCCTGCGGGATGCATCCTCTCGCACGCGTTTCTACTCGACTAGCCTGCGGGATGCATCCTCTCGCACGTGTTTTTACTCGACTAGCCTGCGGGATGCATCATCTCGCACGTGTTTTTACTCGACTAGCCTGCGGGAAGCATCCTCTCGCACGTGTTTTTACTCGACTAGCCTGCGAGATGCATCCTCTCGCACGTGTTTTTACTCGACTAGCCTGCGGGATGCATCCTCTCGCATGTGTTTTTACTCGACTAGCCTGCGGGATGCATCCTCTCGCACGTGTTTTTACTCGACTAGCCTGCGTGATGCATCCTCTCGCACGTGTTTTTACCCGACTAGCATGCGGGATGCATCCTCTCGCACGTGTTTTTACTCGACTAGCCTGCGGGATGCATCCTCTCTCACGTGTTTTTATCCGAATAGCCTGCGGGATGCATCCTCTCGCACATGTTTTTACTCGACTAGCCTGCGGGATGCATCCTCTCACACGTGTTTTTACTCGACTAGCCTGCGGGATGCATCCACTCGCACGTGTTTTTACTCGACTAGCCTGCGGGATGCATCCTCTCGCACGTGTTTTTACTCGACTAGCCTGCGGGATGCATCCTCTCGCACGTGTTTTTACCCGACTAGCATGCGGGATGCATCCTCTCGCACGTGTTTTTACTCGACTAGCCTGCGGGATGCATCCACTCGCACGTGTTTATACTCGACTAGCCTGCGGGATGCATCCTCTCGCACGTGTTTTTACTCGACTAGCCTGCGGGATGCATCCTCTCGCACGTGTTTTTACTCGACTAGCCTGCGGGATGCATCCTCTCGCACGTGTTTTTACTCGACTAGCCTGCGGGATGCATCCTCTCGCATGTGTTTTTACTCGACTAGCCTGCGGGATGCATCCACTCGCACGTGTTTTTACTCTACTAGCATGCGGGATGCATCCTCTCGCACGTGTTTTTACTCGACTAGCCTGCGGGATGCATCCTCTCGCACGTGTTTTTACTCGACTAGCCTGCGGGATGCATCCTCTCGCACGCGTTTCTACTCGACTAGCCTGCGGGATGCATCCTCTCGCACGTGTTTTTACTCGACTAGCCTGCGGGAAGCATCCTCTCGCACGTGTTTTTACTCGACTAGCCTGCGAGATGCATCCTCTCGCACGTGTTTTTACTCGACTAGCCTGCGGGATGCATCCTCTCGCATGTGTTTTTACTCGACTAGCCTGCGGGATGCATCCTCTCGCACGTGTTTTTACTCGACTAGCCTGCGGGATGCATCCTCTCGCACGTGTTTTTACCCGACTAGCATGCGAGATGCATCCTCTCGCACGTGTTTTTACTCGACTAGCCTGCGGGACGCATCCTCTCGCTCGTGTTTTTACTCGACTAGCCTGCGGGACGCATCCTCTCGCTCGTGTTTTTACTCGACTAGCCTGCGGGATGCATCCTCTCTCACGTGTTTTTATCCGAATAGCCTGCGGGATGCATCCTCTCGCATGTGTTTTTATCCGAATAGCCTGCGGGATGCATCCTCTCGCACATGTTTTTACTCGACTAGCCTGCGGGATGCATCCTCTCACACGTGTTTTTACTCGACTAGCCTGCGGGATGCATCCTCTCGCACGTGTTTTTACTCGACTATCCTGCGGGACGCATCCTCTCGCTCGTGTTTTTACTCGACTAGCCTGCGGGATGCATCCTCTCTCACGTGTTTTTATCCGAATAGCCTGCGGGATGCATCCTCTCGCACATGTTTTTACTCGACTAGCCTGCGTGATGAATCCTCTCGCACGTGTTTTTACTCGACTAGCCTGCGGGATGCATCCTCCCGCACGTGTTTTTGCTCGACTAGCCTGCGGGATACATCCTCTCGCACGTGTTTTTACTCGGCTAGCCTGCGGGATGCATCCTCTCGCACGTGTTTTTACTCGTCTAGCCTGCGGGATGCATCCTCTCGCACGTGTTTTTACTCGACTATCCTGCGGGAAGCATCCTCTCGCACGTGTTTTTACTCGACTAGCCTGCGAGATGCATCCTCTCGCACGTGTTTTTACTCGACTAGCCTGCGGGATGCATCCTCTCGCACGTGTTTTAACTCGACTAGCCTGCGGGATGCATCCTCTCGCACGTGTTTTTACTCGACTAGCCTGCGGGATGCATCCACTCGCACGTGTTTTTACTCGACTAGCCTGCGGGATGCATCCTCTCGCACGTGTTTTTACTCGACTAGCCTGCGGGATGCATCCTCTCGCACGTGTTTTTACTCGACTAGCCTGCGGGATGCATCCTCTCGCACGTGTTTTTACCCGACTAGCATGCGGGATGCATCCTCTCGCACGTGTTTTTACTCGACTAGCCTGCGGGATGCATCCTCTCGCACGTGTTTTTACTCGACTAGCCTGCGGGATGCATCCTCTCGCACGTGTTTTTACTCGACTAGCCTGCGGGATGCATCCTCTCGCATGTGTTTTTATCCGAATAGCCTGCGGGATGCATCCTCTCGCACATGTTTTTACTCGACTAGCCTGCGGGATGCATCCTCTCACACGTGTTTTTGCTCGACCAGCCTGCGGGATACATCCTCTCGCACGTGTTTTTACTCGGCTAGCCTGCGGGATGCATCCTCTCGCACGTGTTTTTACTCGTCTAGCCTGCGGGATGCATCCTCTCGCACGTGTTTTTACTCGACTATCCTGCGGGAAGCATCCTCTCGCACGTGTTTTTACTTGACTAGCCTGCGAGATGCATCCTCTCGCACGTGTTTTTACTCGACTAGCCTGCGGGAAGCATCCTCTAGCACGTGTTTTAACTCGACTAGCCTGCGGGATGCATCCTCTCGCACGTGTGTTTACTCGACTAGCCTGCGGGATGCATCCACTCGCACGTGTTTTTACTCGACTAGCCTGCGGGATGCATCCTCTCGCACGTGTTTTTACACGACTAGCCTGCGGGATGCATCCTCTCGCACGTGTTTTTACTCGACTAGCCTGCGGGATGCATCCTCTCGCACGTGTTTTTACCCGACTAGCATGCGGGATGCATCCTCTCGCACGTGTTTTTACTCGACTAGCCTGCGGGATGCATCCTCTCGCACGTGCTTTTACTCGACTAGCCTGCGGGATGCATCCTCTCGCACGTGTTTTTACTCGACTAGCCTGCGGGATGCATCCTCTCGCACGTGTTTTTACTCGACTAGCCTGCGGGATGCATCCTCTCGCACGTGTTTTTACTCTACTAGCCTGCGGGATGCATCCTCTCGCACGCGTTTCTACTCGACTAGCCTGCGGGATGCATCCTCTCGCACGTGTTTTTACTCGACTAACCTGCGGGATGCATCCTCTCGCACGTGTTTTTACTCGACTAGCCTGCGGGATGCATCATCTCGCATGTGTTTTTACTCGACTAGCCTGCGGGAAGCATCCTCTAGCACGTGTTTCTACTCGACTAGCCTGCGGGATGCATCCTCTCGCACGTTTTTTTACTCGACTAGCCTGCGGGATGCATCCTCTCGCACGTGTTTTTACTCGACTAGCCTGCGGGATGCATCCTCTCGCACGTGTTTTTACTCGACTAGCCTGCGGGATGCATCATCTCGCACGTGTTTTTACTCGACTAGCCTGCGGGAAGCATCCTCTCGCACGTGTTTTTACTCGACTAGCCTGCGAGATGCATCCTCTCGCACGTGTTTTTACTCGACTAGCCTGCGGGATGCATTCTCTCGCATGTGTTTTTACTCGACTAGCCTGCGGGATGCATCCTCTCGCACGTGTTTTTACTCGACTAGCCTGCGGGATGCATCCTCTCGCACGTGTTTTTACCCGACTAGCATGCGGGATGCATCCTCTCGCACGTGTTTTTACTCGACTAGCCTGCGGGATGCATCCTCTCTCACGTGTTTTTATCCGAATAGCCTGCGGGATGCATCCTCTCGCACATGTTTTTACTCGACTAGCGTGCGGGATGCATCCTCTCACACGTGTTTTTACTCGACTAGCCTGCGGGATGCATCCACTCGCACGTGTTTTTACTCGACTAGCCTGCGGGATGCATCCTCTCGCACGTGTTTTTACTCGACTAGCCTGCGGGATGCATCCTCTCGCACGTGTTTTTACTCGACTAGCCTGCGGGATGCATCCTCTCGCACGTGTTTTTACTCGACTAGCCTGCGGGATGTATCATCTCGCACGTGTTTTTACTCGACTAGCCTGCGGGAAGCATCCTCTAGCACGTGTTTTTACTCGACTAGCCTGCGGGATGCATCCTCTCGCATGTGTTTTTACTCGACTAGCCTGCGGGATGCATCCTCTCGCACGTGTTTTTACTCGACTAGCCTGCGGGATGCATCCCCTCGCACGTGTTTTTACTCGACTAGCCTGCGGGACGCATCCTCTAGCACGTGTTTTTACTCGACTAGCCAGCGGGATGCATCCTCTCTCACGTGTTTTTATCCGAATAGCCTGCGGGATGCATCCTCTCGCACATGTTTTTACTCGACTAGCCTGCGGGATGGATCCTCTCACACGTGTTTTTACTCGACTAGCCTGCGGGATGCATCCTCTCGCACGTGTTTTTACTCGACTAGCCTGCGGGATGCATCCTCTCGCACGTGTTTTTACTCGACTAGCCTGCGGGATGCATCCTCTCGCACGTGTTTTTACTCGACTAGCCTGCGGGATGCATCCTCTCGCACGTGTTTTTACTCGTCTAGCCTGCGGGATGCATCCTCTCGCACGTGTTTTTACTCGACTATTCTGCGGGAAGCATCCTCTCGCACGTGTTTTTACTCGGCTAGCCTGCGGGATGCATCCTCTCGCACGTGTTTTTACTCGTCTAGCCTGCGGGATGCATCCTCTCGCACGTGTTTTTACTCGACTATCCTGCGGGAAGCATCCTCTCGCACGTGTTTTTACTTGACTAGCCTGCGAGATGCATCCTCTCGCACGTGTTTTTACTCGACTAGCCTGCGGGAAGCATCCTCTAGCACGTGTTTTAACTCGACTAGCCTGCGGGATGCATCCTCTCGCACGTGTTTTTACTCGACTAGCCTGCGGGATGCATCCTCTCGCACGTGTTTTTACTCGACTAGCCTGCGGGATGCATCCTCTCGCACGTGTTTTTACTCGACTAGCCTGCGGGATGCATCCTCTCGCACGTGTTTTTACTCGTCTAGCCTGCGGGATGCATCCTCTCGCACGTGTTTTTACTCGACTATTCTGCGGGAAGCATCCTCTCGCACGTGTTTTTACTCGGCTAGCCTGCGGGATGCATCCTCTCGCACGTGTTTTTACTCGTCTAGCCTGCGGGATGCATCCTCTCGCACGTGTTTTTACTCGACTATCCTGCGGGAAGCATCCTCTCGCACGTGTTTTTACTTGACTAGCCTGCGAGATGCATCCTCTCGCACGTGTTTTTACTCGACTAGCCTGCGGGAAGCATCCTCTAGCACGTGTTTTAACTCGACTAGCCTGCGGGATGCATCCTCTCGCACGTGTTTTTACTCGACTAGCCTGCGGGATGCATCCACTCGCACGTGTTTTTACTCGACTAGCCTGCGGGATGCATCCTCTCGCACGTGTTTTTACACGACTAGCCTGCGGGATGCATCCTCTCGCACGTGTTTTTACTCGACTAGCCTGCGGGATGCATCCTCTCGCACGTGTTTTTACCCGACTAGCATGCGGGATGCATCCTCTCGCACGTGTTTTTACTCGACTAGCCTGCGGGATGCATCCTCTCGCACGTGCTTTTACTCGACTAGCCTGCGGGATGCATCCTCTCGCACGTGTTTTTACTCGACTAGCCTGCGGGATGCATCCTCTCGCACGTGTTTTTACTCGACTAGCCTGCGGGATGCATCCTCTCGCACGTGTTTTTACTCTACTAGCCTGCGGATGCATCCTCTCGCACGCGTTTCTACTCGACTAGCCTGCGGGATGCATCCTCTCGCACGTGTTTTTACTCGACTAACCTGCGGGATGCATCCTCTCGCACGTGTTTTTACTCGACTAGCCTGCGGGATGCATCATCTCGCATGTGTTTTTACTCGACTAGCCTGCGGGAAGCATCCTCTAGCACGTGTTTCTACTCGACTAGCCTGCGGGATGCATCCTCTCGCACGTGTTTTTACTCGACTAGCCTGCGGGATGCATCCTCTCGCACGTGTTTTTACTCGACTAGCCTGCGGGATGCATCCTCTCGCACGTGTTTTTACTCGACTAGCCTGCGGGATGCATCATCTCGCACGTGTTTTTACTCGACTAGCCTGCGGGAAGCATCCTCTCGCACGTGTTTTTACTCGACTAGCCTGCGAGATGCATCCTCTCGCACGTGTTTTTACTCGACTAGCCTGCGGGATGCATCCTCTCGCATGTGTTTTTACTCGACTAGCCTGCGGGATGCATCCTCTCGCACGTGTTTTTACTCGACTAGCCTGCGGGATGCATCCTCTCGCACGTGTTTTTACCCGACTAGCATGCGGGATGCATCCTCTCGCACGTGTTTTTACTCGACTAGCCTGCGGGATGCATCCTCTCTCACGTGTTTTTATCCGAATAGCCTGCGGGATGCATCCTCTCGCACATGTTTTTACTCGACTAGCGTGCGGGATGCATCCTCTCACACGTGTTTTTACTCGACTAGCCTGCGGGATGCATCCACTCGCACGTGTTTTTACTCGACTAGCCTGCGGGATGCATCCTCTCGCACGTGTTTTTACTCGACTAGCCTGCGGGATGCATCCTCTCGCACGTGTTTTTACTCGACTAGCCTGCGGGATGCATCCTCTCGCACGTGTTTTTACTCGACTAGCCTGCGGGATGTATCATCTCGCACGTGTTTTTACTCGACTAGCCTGCGGGAAGCATCCTCTAGCACGTGTTTTTACTCGACTAGCCTGCGGGATGCATCCTCTCGCATGTGTTTTTACTCGACTAGCCTGCGGGATGCATCCTCTCGCACGTGTTTTTACTCGACTAGCCTGCGGGATGCATCCCCTCGCACGTGTTTTTACTCGACTAGCCTGCGGGACGCATCCTCTAGCACGTGTTTTTACTCGACTAGCCAGCGGGATGCATCCTCTCTCACGTGTTTTTATCCGAATAGCCTGCGGGATGCATCCTCTCGCACATGTTTTTACTCGACTAGCCTGCGGGATGCATCCTCTCACACGTGTTTTTACTCGACTAGCCTGCGGGATGCATCCTCTCGCACGTGTTTTTACTCGACTAGCCTGCGGGATGCATCCTCTCGCACGTGTTTTTACTCGACTAGCCTGCGGGATGCATCCTCTCGCACGTGTTTTTACTCGACTAGCCTGCGGGATGCATCCTCTCGCACGTGTTTTTACTCGTCTAGCCTGCAGGATGCATCCTCTCGCACGTGTTTTTACTCGACTATTCTGCGGGAAGCATCCTCTCGCACGTGTTTTTACTCGACTAGCCTGCGAGATGCATCCTCTCGCACGTGTTTTTACTCGACTAGCCTGCGGGATGCATCCTCTCGCACGTGTTTTTACTCGACTAGCCTGCGGGATGCATCCTCTCGCACGTGTTTTTACTCGACTAGCCTGCGGGATGCATCATCTCGCACGTGTTTTTACTCGACTCGCCTGCGGGAAGCATCCTCTAGCACGTGTTTTTACTCGACTAGCCTGGGGGATGCATCCTCTCGCACGTGTTTTTACTCGACTAGCCTGCGGGACGCATCCTCTCGCACGTGTTTTTACTCAACTAGCCTGCGGGATGCATCCTCTCTCACGTGTTTTTATCCGAATAGCCTGCGGGATGCATCCTCTCGCACGTGTTTTTACTCGACTAGCCTGCGGGACGCATCCTCTCGCACGTGTTTTTACTCGACTAGCCTGCGGGATGCATCCTCTCTCACGTGTTTTTATCCGAATAGCCTGCGGGATGCATCCTCTCGCACGTGTTTTTGCTCGACTAGCCTGCGGGATGCATCCTCTCGCACGTGTTTTTACTCGACTAGCCTGCGGGATGCATCCTCTCGCACGTGTTTTTACTCGACTAGCCTGCGGGATGCATCCTCTCGCACGTGTTTTTACTCGACTAGCCTGCGGGAAGCATCCTCTAGCAAGTGTTTTTACTCGACTAGCCTGCGGGATGCATCCTCTCGCATGTGTTTTAACTCGACTAGCCTGCGGGATGCATCCTCTCGCACGTGTTTTTACTCGACTAGCCTGCGGGATGCATCCTCTCGCACGTGTTTTTACTCGACTAGCCTGCGGGACGCATCCTCTCGCACGTGTTTTTACTCGACTAGCCTGCGGGATGCATCCTCTCTCACGTGT